>NC_030853.1:4664578-4721181 GCF_000208745.1 Theobroma cacao
ATGGCACTGATTGTGCACGATGTGGGGGGATGCACACGATGGTGCCGGCTATGTGCACGATGTGGGGGGATGTACATGAGCCGGGTGTGATTATGATGATATTGATGTTTGTCTATCTAATTATGCATATCTAGACTTATGAAATGAAAGCTCATGAATGTGATATATGGTTGACATATATGTGAAATTTGATACATTGCATTTTGGGAATTTTCATGAGTTTTATGTTGATTTTGTTGGTTTAGTAGGATGGCCTTTTTGTTGAGTGAAGGGAAACTTTTCTCTTGTTGCTCTGTTTCGCTACAGCGAAATTCATTCTCGTTGTAGCGAGAAACTCTCGGGTTTGAGGGCCTTCACCAGAACTAGTTCTCACTGCAACGAAGAACTTTCTGTCCATTTTGCTAATTTGTGGGTTTTTGCCATATTTCTCATTTCTTTTGTACCATAGTTGAGTATGGATCTTTTTAGTGATTTACTCATGAGGGGTTTACATGAGGGGTTCTACTAAGAACTAGAAAAAATTGCATTGTTTTGAGAAAATGGGTGCATCATGATTTCGATAAACATTCCTTATGTATGCTTGTTCCTTCTTGTTCACTCACTGAGTTTATGCTCACCGCTTTCAACTTCATGTTTTCATACTACGAGGCAGCTGGTAACTAGGTCGAGGTACCTTTGTAGACTCGACTATTAGTAGGTGTCTCGGCATTTAGTAGCTGTACATTCGTCAAGTTTCTCCGCTGGACATCGAGTCTTCTTCTGTTATGTATAGATGAACCTAATGTGAATTATTAAGATACATGTTGTAGACAGTGTATATACACTTGTTTGGTATGCTAGTATGAGGGGCAATGTTCAATATTATTTTGATTCTAAGTTATGATATATGACTTAGCAGTTTATGATGGAATGATGAATCTGTCAGATTAATAGGCTTGCTTGGGCTTAGTGGACTACGTCTATTGGGTCCATGTGTCGGTCATGGCCCAAAATTTGGGTCGTGACAAAAGTTCCCTAAGGTCGATTGTTGATGACGTTGGTAAGCTGACCCACTTGTGTCTCAAGATTCTTTAATGATACTACTTGACTATGAATGAGTGAATTAGTCTTTGTCATTTATTGCATGAATAACTTTTCCACAAATGGCTTTTTCTCAAGTATAGGAGCTCTAACTTGGGGCGAAAATCTAGGAGTAAAAACTAGCTTTGCTGAAGATGAAGGTTCTTGAGTGTTGCTCCATGAAAAATTAAGTGATTCCTCCATCCAAGAATGAAATTGCTGGAATATGGATTATTGTGCTATTTATTGTAACTTCCAATATATTGAACTACTCCAACATTGATAGGACAATGATAACTAACATGCCCTTCCCCACATAGTTCACATGTCATAAAAGGACTTTGAATAGAATGAACTCCCAAAGTATCAAATTTCTTAGTTAAAGCAGCTACTTGTGTAGTCAAGGAATTAACTGCATCGAACTCATGAATACCAACAACTCTTCTAGGCATCGATCTCTTAGATGGCTATCAATAATTATTAGAAGCCGTCTCTTCTAACAAATCATACGCCTCATCTATAGATTTTGCTATGAGTGTTGCACCTGTTATAACATCAATAGTAGTTATAATCGAACCCAACAACCCATTATAAAAAGTCTATACCTATAGCCATTTAGGTAACCCATGATAAGGACATTTTTTTAGTAGATCCTTGTATCTTTCCGAAGCCTCATACAACAACTCGGAATCTAGTTGCATGAATGATATGATGTTGTTCCGCATCTTTTTGTCCTAGTTGGTGGAAAGAACTTAGCTAAAACCTTTTGAGCCAAATCATCTCAAGTAGTAATGGAACTAGGAGGAAGTGAATTTAACCAATTCTTTGTCTTGTCTTTCAATGAAAAAGGAAAGAGTCTCAGTCTAACAACATCATTAGTGACCCCATTGTGCTTAAGTGTACCACAAATCTCCAGAAAATTCACAATATGAGCATTTGGATCATCATTGGTTAGTCTTCCAAATTGCACTAAAATCTGAATTATTTGAATAATTGCTAGCTTGATCTCAAAGTTATTAGCTTGTATAGTAGGTCTCTGGATGCTAAAGTGAAGACCTTGCATGAGAGGAACTGCATATTCCCTCAAAGACTTGTTCTCTTCTCCTTGTTGTTCAACCATTGCTTTAATGTGAGATGAATCTTGTGAATTTTCTCTCTGAAGTCTTCCAAAAGTCTTTTCGATTTCTAGATCAAAAGGAACAATCTCCAAACTGCTCACTTTTTGCATATAATGACCAAAAGCACTTGAAAATAAAAAAAAATAAAGTTTAAATTAAGACTAAGATTGCTTAGTAATAATACTAACAAAAAGTAGGAAAACAATTCCCCAGCAACAGCACCAAAACCTTATTGTTTAATTTACCACACAAGTGCACATTTTGTTAACAAGTAATATAATGATAAATAGAGTGTCAAATCCCATAAAGAATTGCACCAACTTTTGCTAAGTATTAAAATTATCACAACATAATCTTATTCAAACAACTAAAATAAAGTGATTAATTAAAAGCAAAACTAAAACTAAACAGTAGCTAAACTGAATCCAAAAGCGTAGGGCAAATCTTAACTAAAAAAATTAATTAAAAAACAAGCCTAGGATTACAATATCCCTCTTTGAATTTTGTCTCACTTTCTTGACTTACTAAATGGATTAAGTTGCTAACCTAGAGTTCTTAAATTATTTATAAGTCTTTTCCAATGTTCTTATAAAAATATTTATCTTAACCAATTCACTATATTCTTATGAAAATTGAATTAAAGACAAACTCATTAAGCTCAGGCTTTACTATTGGCTCATAAGACATATTGGTATATTCCTATCTTATACGCAAATCAAATTACCCAAACAACTAAGAAAATTTGAACGTATGCAATTCCATCAATGGCCTACACTAAACTCCCTTTTCCAAGTTGCATTTAGGTCTCAAAATTAATCTAATTGGTTACTAAGCAATCAGAAGCATTAAACACAAGATTGAAATAAGCAACTCGTGTTCCATTTATCATAAGCAAGAGAAAGTGAAATTCCAAACTACAAACTACATGTTAAGTTCAATTGTAATCCTATATAGAGAAATTTAATTCTTGATGAATAATAAAGACATAACCCAAAAAAGTTCAACCATCAATGCAAATTAAGAAAAGTCTAAGAAGAACAAAGAAGAAAAGAAAATTAAAATTTGTCAAGTCTTCGGTCTTTAATCTTCCAAAGTTTTTCTTCACTTTCTTAAGTGCTTGACGACTACTTTTTCTCCAAAAAAAAACTAGCTTAAACGTGCCTTTCAATTGCTCTAAAGTTCCTTTAGATAAGCTTCAAAACCTTACTCAAAATCAACTTCTAAAATTTATGCTTGAGAGAGAAGTCATATCTGCATCGCAGCTGTGCTTTCCTAACACCGCAGTGTTGACTTTGTTGTGTGTATATATATATATATATATATTCATTTCTTACTTCTGACATCATAACCTCACTTCTTCTAGTGTTGTGGCGCTAGTTTCTCTGTTTTGCGACCGTGCTTCTCTTTCTTCATGATGTTGCGACACCCATTCTTCCATGGCCATGGTGCTCAACATTCTGTGTTGAATCTAAACTTCATTTTTTAGCTCTGATTCGATCTTGTTCATCCAAGCACCTTCAAAAGCAATGAAAGCACATTACTATTCTTAATAAAATAGACCTAATCAACCTAAAATCAACCTACCTAAGTAGTTAAAAAAAAACTTAAAATGAACTACTAAAACAAGACAAATTCAAATCAAAACTCAAAGATTTAGCCCATTTTAATGCTCAAAAAATGACAAATAACTTTATAACATAGAGTTATTAGTACTAAACTAGCAAAATCCACCTTTTAGAGGCACTCTTGCTATTCTTTGTAAAGGTTGTAATTCATCCTTGAAAAATTAGTGTAGCTTTGTGGTTAAGCCCATTAAAAACCATAGGTTGTACTTGCTCCAATTAATTGCATTTGTACGGGTTGTTAGTTGATGCCGTGAAAAGCCATTGTGAGAGTTTAATGCTTGATCCTGTAAAAAGCACATTTCCTTGAGTGGATTTGAAACTCCTTGGTGAGCCAAAGGAGAGGACATAGGCATTTGAGAAAGCCGAATCTCTATAAAATTTTTATGTCTTCATTTTTATTTTTGCTTTGATTTGTTGCATTCTATTTTAAGAATACCCATTTCATAAATTGCTTGTGTTTTGACTTATATTCTTCACATATTGATTTGGCTCTTTGTTAAACCTTTTTCAACCATCACCATTTGTCTATCTAATGTTGAAAAGATTTCTTGAAATATTGTTCTTGAGTTGCTTTTGTTTGATTCAATCTTGAAAATTATTTTAAGTATTTCAAATGTAATCTTTAGCTTATATTTGGTTGTGTAGACTTACTTTTGATTAACATAATTATCAAAGTTTTCAAATGATCTCTTTTACAAGGTTTCAAAGTGATTTTTGGATTAGGATTGACTATTGAATTTCTATAGTCGAGTATTAACTTGATCAAATAGTTTTGAAAAGTGTTTATAAAGACAATACATGACTATAGTTGACTAGTTGCTTATCATAGTCGACTATAGCTACTCTGTTTTCATTTTCCATTTTTTTAAAGTCCAATTCACCACCCCACTTGAATATTCTTGCCACTTATTCATTAAGCTAACACTTCTAACAAATCCAATATTTAATATTCAATATTGGTTGTCCAAATTGTAAACCTTATGTTGTGAACCCTTATAACCATCAAATGACAAAAGGTAAAATAATTGTTTTATCATTTACGTCAATTTTTTCCCTTAGTCTCATATTTCATCCAATTGGTGGATCCAAAAATCTAGTTCTAATCTTTTGAGAATCAAAATGTGATGAGTAGCTAATTCATCAATGCACTTGGCCTATATTAACCACCAATCTTAATGACATCACTAGAAATAATGTTAACGCTATGAATTTCACTATTTGGATATATGTTCCTAGATGCTCACCTTAATTATACTCGCGACTCCGTACATCAATGCATCAAGGTGATATGCCCATGAGATATCAAAGATTATGAGGAGATAAAACACGAATCCATTATCTATCAGGATTTTAGTTTTACAATAGCAAATACATAAGTATGAGATCAAGATTTAAGTAACAGTTAAACTCAAATTTGATTCTCACATGATTCTAATTCATGTTATACTGTCATTACTCAAAGTCAACCATTTCGATGATTTGAGACTCATCATTCCCTTGAAGTGAATCATATTCTTTTCATTGAAGTAATCTAGACACTACCGCCTTAACATAGAAAAGTGACCAACTTTATTATATAAGTGTGAACAATTTTTAGATTCAATTAAAATACATGTCATCTATGTATGACTGTTTATACAAATATATTTTAATATCTCAATAGAATCATGGTACCTCCTAACTAGATAATAAATGCTTACTTAAAACAAACTTTATGTCTTATTATCAAAATGTACTTTCATTACAAATAAAATAAATGGAATTAAATCTGAGAATATACTTGCTTTCTAAGGCACCATATTCTCAAATTCCTAACAAGAAATTCTATAATGATGGGGTGATGTTTATTTATATAATACCTCGTACTTTGATATGGTGACTAATAAAACTTATTGGATGCCAATTGAAGTTAATTATAATATTTAAAAATGATGAAAGATGAAAGGAATGGTTTAGGATAAAATATTTCGCACACGAGGAAATAATAATAAATTAATAATTTTTTTTCAGAGAAGAATTTGTGAGATAAAAAGTGATTTGGAAGTCAATTGACGCATAATAAGGTATTTTGGGTACTAAGGGGACCAGAGGAGATAAGAGAAAATTTTTAGAATAAAATAATATTTTATTAATAAAATAATATTAAAATATTAATATTTTATTCAATATCAAAATTTTTCATGAAGAAGGAGTATATGGGCAACCTAAGTGGGGGAGGAGAAGAATGAGAAAAATTTCAAAGAAAAATGATGTTAATGGGGTCGCGTGTCTTTATTCAGTAAAGATAGTTTAGGTAAATAAATATTTTAAATATTATGGGGACATTGCGTTGGAGTACCAACTTCATACTTTGTTTGTATATATGTAGAAGAAGATAATAAAAGGAAATTGGAGTTAAATGAGTGTTGGGAGAATTAAATTAAAATGGAAATAAACTTAAAGGCAAAATGGTAATTTTGCATAAAGTTTGGTCAAAGCTTCCAAAGGAAGCTTTGACTCTCATCCTTATCAGCCCAAAACAGTCCTTATCCTCCTAGCAAGATATTTTCTTCTTCATTCTTAAAGCTTCCAACGCCATTCTCTCATTCTCTCATGGAAAACTAATTTTCTTTCATTTTCTTTCCTTGTTTTCTTTCCATTTCTTTTCTCTTCTTGCTTCATTCTTCTCCCAACTTCTTGTGCACCAAAGTTACAACTTCTAACCCCAATTTTCAACACATATAAACTCTAGGAGAAGAAGAAAGAAAAAGAGAAAAATGAAGAAAAAGCTTGGTTTTGGTGATTCAAGCAAGGAACTGTAAGAATTCTTGTTTTTAGCTTGAGTAGTCTTTGAAAATGAGTTAGTGACTTAGATAAATCTCTTGTGGCAGCAAATATTGGCTTGATAGGAGAAAAATTGATAATATGTAAGCCAATAAACCCATGGGTACATGAAGGACTCAAAGTGGAAAAGGAAAACGGTAAGCTTAACACTATATTTTAAAGCCTACGGTTAGTTGAATATTGCGGGAAATTATGGTTGTTGAAAGGATCTACTTGCATAAGCTAGTTGAAAATTGTTAAGATTGTATGGCATGTCATTTGAAAGAAATAAAAAAGGAATATTGTGGATGGAGGATTGAGAAACAAACTATTGAAAGTTAGATAGATAACGATGTGTGTAAACTAGGAAATAATCAAGTGAAAGTGAGAATGATTGTTGCTGCCATATATGTGGATTATGTGTGGAAATATAAGATGGATTGGGGTGGAAATTATTTAGAAAGGCTGAAGTAGACACGTGACATCATAATTAAGTTACCGGTGATATAATTTAAGGAATTAAGTAAGCAATGGATATAAATAATTTTAGTAAAAATGTATTAAGATGTGAGTTAATTGAAGATGGTTTCATGATAAGACGAAAAATATAAATTTGAGTAAGAATTAATTGATTGAAGTGCTACTCGTATACATATGTAATTAAATATATTGAGTTCGTATTATTGCTAGGAAGTGCAAAGATAAAGTTAGAGTATTGTGGGGGCGTGCCGAAGTAAATAACGAGCGACCGGCCAGTGAAAATAGTTAGAGACACCTCTAACAAATAGCAACTTAATATCTTGTTGTTGCCAGGTGAGTGAACTTGCATTAAAATGTTTTGGAATAAATGATTTTATGCTTGATTGAGCCATTTGAAATATTTTGTTAGTTTTTCTTTAAAAGTTGTATGGGAACAAGCCCTTGATGAAATGTTTTGATATTATGAGGTATGAACATGATGAATTCATGAGTTTCTACATTATGTTGATGCGTAGATTATACATTAAATGATATTTTTGTGTGATAATTATGACCCAGCCATATGCGGTGTAACAGTGCACATGAGCTGTGCTGACCCAGCCATGTGCGGTGTAGCAGTGCACATGAGCTGTGCTAACCCGACTATGTGCGGTATGGTAGTGCACATAAGCTTAGACAGAGTTGGGGGCGAGGTCGATGGTTATATATGTGTTTATATATGATATATATATATATATATATATATATATATATATATATAGGTTTTGAAAATTATATTGTGGTTGCATTGATTTTTGAATGTTAAAACTTGAGAAACGGTTTCCACTTGACTTTCATCGTAGCAAAGACAGATTTCTGTTGTGACAAGAAATTGAGTTAAATTGCATTGTCTTCAACATAAATGCATCATGATTTCTAAAACCTCCCGTATTGATGCTTGTTCCCTTCTTATGTTCACTCACTGAGTTTATACTCACGTTTTTAAAATTCATGTTTTAGGTTTCCTGAGTTAAAGGTGATTAGATCCTAGGACGAGGTGCTCTTCCCTGAACATTGCTCAGTAGGTTTAACGTGGCACTAAATGTTAGCAACCGTGCCTAGAGTCACTCCGTTGACGGTCAAGGTTTAATCATGTGTATATGAATACTTGGTGTGAAACACTAAGAATCATTTGTTAATCTATATATGAATATAATGGTTGATGATACCATTATGAATGCAAGGTTGGGCTTTATGAATTGTTTTCAAAGGAACGGTATTTGAACATTACGAATTTTGGATTCTAAAGGAATAGGGATTAATGTATAAGATCAATTTAGCAGGCTTGCTTGGGCTTAGTGGGCTGAGCCCATTAGGTTCTTGCACCGGTCATGGCCCGAGAATTAGGCTGTGACAAAGTTGGTATCAGAGCTCTAGGTTTAGTTGAATCCTAGGGATTTCTGTGTTGTCAGCGGAGTTGTTGGAGTCCTTGTAAAGTCTTGTCCTTGGATTGTAGGTTCGCAATGCAAGTCAAGGATGGGAGGCTGCATGGGCTCTTACTTCATTAGAAACCTACTTGTTCTTATGATGTCTAGATGGATGAGTAATTAATACTTGATTGCGTATAGGTGGAGGTGCGTCAGTTGCACACGCCATGTCTAGAAAAGACGGTAGTCTCGATACCCCTTATAGTACTAGCGAGGGATCGCTAAATTCCACTACTTAGAGCCGATATGTGCCCTAGGGTGAAAGCGTAACAAGTAACTTGACCCGATTTTCAAGTGGATCAATTTCCCAGATAGGTAAACCATTATTTAAGAGCTTGAGGAGTCTCACAAGATTGGTGCGTAATGAAGTCGATCTGAGGAAAAAGAACACAAACAAGATGGGAAAAAGGACTATCAGTAATTATCGTCCTAGGAAAGTATCTATATCCGTTGTTCGACACTTCCCTTCTGGTTGTGGGAAAGGTGCTGCACCCATTAATAAGGAGGAATTTGAGAGGCAAAAATAAGCCCGGATTAAGGATAAAATGGAAAAATCCCAAGAAATGGAAGAGGACCCAAAAGAGGATCCATTGATGTGCCTAGATCGAGGCAATGAGGATCCTAAAGACACATAATATTTTGGTTGAAGTTCGTTGTGGCATTCCCACCGGGGGACCCACTCGAAGGTATTGTTCCGCCTAGGTCGAGTTCACCAGCCATACAGCGCTTCTGCAAAGCTCGCCAGGCCTCGAACCCCAAACCTTTTGTTTCCCTCGAAGGGAACGCCTTTAACCATTCTAGCTGCAACTTTGTCATGACCCAAATTCCGGGCCATGACCGGTGCATGGGCCCAATGGACATAGTCCACTAATGTCACGACCCAATTTTCGGGTCATGACCGATGCAAGAGCCCAATAGACGTAGTCTATTAAGCCCAAGCAAGCCTATTAATCTGACATGTCATCATTCCATCATAAACTGCTAAGTCATATTTCATAACTTAGAATCAAAGTAATATTAAACAATGCCAACTCATACTGGCATACCAATTAAGTGTACATTGCCTACAACACGTATCTTAATAATTTACATCAAGTTTGTCTATACATCTCAAAAAGAAGACTCGATTTCCAGCGGAGGGACTCAGACAAATGTACAGCTATTGAATGCCGAGATACCTACCAAAAGATGGATACAAGTGTACAACGACACCTCGTCCTAGTTACCGACTATCTCGTGATCTGAAAACATGAAGTTGAAAACGGTGAGTATAAACCCAGTGAGTGAACAAGGAAGGGAACAAGCAACAACAAGGGAGAATTTAAAAATCATGATGCACTTGTTTCAAAACAATGCAATTTAGTTCCATTCATATTAAAAACCCCTCATCAAGCCCTTAAATGATTAATCATTCGAAAATCATGAACCCATACATAACGAACCATTTAAAGAATGAAAGCTTCAATATTACGCAAGCAAGTCAAATACGACAACGAATCTTCGCTGCAGTAGTTACAGCTAGAATGAATTTTCGTTGCAGAGACCTTGGGATTAAGTTATTAGCTGAACGAGGGTTTCTCAACTGGCCAAGGGTTTCTCACTAAACCTCCTCATTTTAAACTTAACTCATTTAGTCCTTAATGTTGGAAGTCCATGCTCAGATATGGTAGCAAAGAAGTTAAAAACAGGGCAGCAATTGGACAAGATAGGAGACAAAACAGAAAGTTTTTTGCTGCAGCGAGATTGTAACCCAGAAACAGAAGGTTTCTCGTTGCAGCGAGATTCTTTCTCGCTACAGCAAAATTGTAACCAAAAAACAGAAAGTCTCTCGCTACAACGAGAACAAATTTCGCTGCAGCGAGAAGCTACAGTGTCATTTTCGCTACAGCAAGTTTTCGGCTAGTCTACCTCTCCAAACCCGAGAGTTTTTCGCTGCAGCAAAAATGATTCTCGCTACAGCGAGAAACAGGGCACCATTGAAAAATTTGCCTTACTTCCTAAGGAAAAACCACCCTGCTAAAATGTCTATACCTACATGAAACAAATAACAATTTCCCAAGTTTTAACATGTCAAGTTTCACATGCATTACAACCATAAACCATTACTCATTAATTTCCTATATCACACATATTTACATATGTATATATGTATACGTATACCCATCATCATCATGCACACCATCCCATCATCATAATCACCAGCTCATGCGCACTCCCTACTCGCACATGGCTAGGTCATCACCGGGCTATGTGCACTCCCTACTCGCACATAACCAGGTCATCCTCGGCTTATGCGCACTCCCTACTCGCACATAGCCAAGTCAATGTCATTACACAACAATATATTCATATATATATATCAACACAATGTGGTAGTGCATGAATCAATAATAGTCACATGTCACAACATAAACCATTTCTCAATAGCTTGTTCCCAAGGCACTCATTTTTAAGAAAAGTTGTATAAAATCATTCAAACACTTTGTACAAAACAGTCACATTCCCAAAATAGTTTTGATAGGTAGTCCACTCACCGATTTATTGTTGAGCCTTTAGTTGACACTAATTTCTCTAATGATCCAATTGGAAGGATGGGACTTCATTAGAACCTAGGATCACATTAGCATAAGCAATAGGTCAATTCACACACTCTGAACCCTAAAAGCTATCTCTTAGCTAACTTTCAATTGCAACATTAAATGGCTATCTATGTTCACTATCTTAATCACTAAAAAAGTAATGAACATACTCAACAATAAAACAGCTCATAATCCCAATTACTAGCCATTTTCTACAGCTAAAAATCAAGCTTAGTTCATCACTCACCCTAAAGCTCCTTTGTAGTCGAATTTTCTTCTAATAGTTTCCAAATCAATGGGGTAATTCTCTCTTTCTCTCTCTAGAACGCCCAACTAGTGAGAGAAAGTATAAAAATAAGATTTATCAAGGGTTTTGAAGTGAGAGAGTGAAAGAATACAAGAGTTCTAGTCAAAAGGGCTCAAAAGTATGAAAACTAGAGCTAGAGAGAGAAAATCATGCAAGCTCCATATCAAGCTTCCATGGAGGTTGGAAACAACGTGAAAGCGAAGAAGAAGAAGAAGACAAGCTGCTGGAAGAAGGGTATTTATAGGCCAAACTTATCCATTCCCTTAAAATTACCAAATTACCCCTCCATAATTTAGCTTATTCTCCTTCAATCTTTTATGCAATCTTTTTGCTCTTCTGACACTGGGACAAGGTCCATAATAGTCTAGACATGCTCGAGTTCATGAAAACTTAAAATTTTAACCCGATGTGAAAAATGACCATTTTGCCCCTACCTTGAAAATCACCAAAATTTTTATTTCCTTTTCATTTTACCCCTAATTTCACCATCCATTTATTCCTTTGGCCTACTTAGGTCATAATATTGTTTAAAACTTACTTTTATTGGTTTGGTAAAGAAATGACGAAATTACCCTTGATCAGGGATATCGCATATATTACTAACTACGAGTCTATAAAGGTCAAGGTCTCACAACTAAGCCCAAGCAAGCCTATTAATCTAACGTGTTCATCATTCCATCATAACTGCTAAGTCATATTTCATAACTTAGAATCAAAATAAAATTACGATTTTTGCCCCGAAACGATAAAATTACCGTTTTGCCCTTATATTTTGAAAATTAACGAAATTGAAAATTTTCACTTCCTATCATTAAATTATACTCCAAATAGTTAATCTTGATCAAAAATTTCACTCCATGATCAAATTATTATCTTAGGTGGCAAAATAACAATTTTACCCCTAAACATCAAAATTTTCAATTTTACCCCAAATGAACCCTCAAACTCCAAACAATCATTTTTAGTCATTCTTCGATTGTAAAATATTAAATTTTATCCTACGATTCCTATTTAAACTAGTTCGAGGTTAAATCCACTCAAGTGTACCGTCAGGTACAATATCGGGTTTCGTCTATTCTTAGAGACTTTCCTAGCGTAATAGCATGCTACTCAGTGCATGTATGTCATGACATGTGTTTATAGAGTTGGGTTTTACAATTCTACCCCACTTAAAATAAAATTTTGACCTCAAAATTTCACTTACTAGATTCGACAAATAGATGCGGGTATTGGTTCCTCATCTGATGCTCTACTTCCCATGTCATTTCCTCCATTCGAGCACTTTTCCACAACACTTTGACCATTGAAATACTCTTGTTCCTCAATACTCGATCCTTTCGATCCAAGATACTCACAGGTTGCACCTCGAACTTCAAATCATCATGCAACTCGATCGGAGGTGCTTTGATGATGTGAGAGGGATCTGGTACATATTTCTTAAGCATTGAGACATGGAAAATGTTGTGGATCTGATCTAACTCCGAAGGTAGTTCTAACCGATAAGCCACCGGTCCAATTCTCTTAATGATTCGGAATGGTCCAATATACCTCGTGTTAAGTTTTCCTCGCTTCGCAAATCGAATCACACCTTTTCACGGAGAAACCTTAAGACAAACTCTATCATCGATCTCAAACTCTAAGTCTTTTCTCCGTTTATCTGCATAGCTCTTCTGCCTATCCTGGGCTACCTTTAGCCTTTCTCGTATAACCTTGATCTTGTCATTAGTTAGCTCAATCAATTCCACACTAGCTAACTTTCTTTCACCCACTTCATCCCAACAAAGTGGAGTACGACATTTCCTTCCATATAAAGCTTCGTACGGTGCCATACCAATGCTAGACTGAAAGCTATTGTTGTAAGCAAATTCCACTAACGGCAAGTGTTTATCCCAACTCCCAAGAAAATCCATGACACAAGCCCTCAACATATCCTCCATAGTCTGAATAGTCCTCTCTGACTGACCATCCGTCTGTGGGTGAAAAGCAGTGCTAAATTTCAATTTGGTTTCGAGAGCTTCTTGAAATCTCGGCCAGAATCGAGAAGTGAATCGAGGATCTCGGTCTGACACTATAGAAACAGGAACTCCATGTAGCCTCACAATCTCATCTATATAGAGCTTAGCCAACTTCTTAATAAAGTATGTACTATGGACAGCTAAAATTAAGAGGACTTAGTCAACCGATCTACGATCACTCAGATCGCATCATTTTCCCTCTGTGTCTGCGGTAGTCCCAAAATAAAATCCATAGTTACATGCTCCCATTTCCACTCGGGAACAAGTAAAGATTGAAGTGTACCTGCTGGCTTCTGATGCTTCGCCTTAACTTGTTGACATACGAGACACTTTGCTACGAATTTTGCTATGCCTCGCTTCATACCTGGCCACCAATAATTCTCCCTGATAGTCCTATACATCTTGGTGCTTCCGGGATGTAATGCATAGGCAGATGAATGGGCTTCTTCCATGATCGCCTGTCTCAACTGGTTTCCCTCAAGAACGCAAACTCGATCTTTAAACATTAAAATGTTATCCTCTCCAAATCTAAACTCACTGACTCCCCCATCGGTCAGTTTTTAAATTTCTTTTCTTAACTCATCATCAGACCTCCGAATGTCCTTGATCTGATTAAGTAACGAAGGTCACACAATAAAGCTTGCCAATAAGGATCCATCATCACCATTTCTCAACTGGACCCCAAGAGATTTCATCTCTAATAATGCTGGAAAATAACAACTCTTAAGTGCGGCTAAAGACGATGAAGACTTACGACTTAAGGCATCAGCTACAACGTTCGCCTTTCTCGGATGATAGTCTATCACCAAGTCATAATCTTTTATCAACTCCAACCATCACCTTTGCCTCAAATTAAGCTCTTTCTGAGTGAGCAATATTTTAAACTCTTGTGATCCGTAAATATCCGACAATGCTCACCATACAAGTAATGCCTCCAAATTTTTAAAGCAAATACCACTACTGCTAACTCTAAATCATGGGTAAGGTAATTTGCTTCATGCTTCTTCAACTGTTGGGAAGCATAAGCTATTACTTTCTTATCCTGCATCAACACACACCCTAACCCCAACTTAGATGCATCACTATACACCACAAATCCCTTACCACTCATAGGAAGTGCTAAAACGAGAGCGGAGGTTAACCGGTTCTTTAGCTCCTGAAATCGATTCTCACAAACATCATCCCACACAAACTTAACTCCTTTACGAGTTAGACGAGTCAAAGGAGTTGCTATTAAGGAAAACCCCTGAACAAACCTCCGATAATAATCGACTAATCCGAGGAAACTACGAATCTCTATCACTGTCTTAGGTTGCTCCCATTATAAAATTGCCTCTATCTTCTTGGGACCAACATATATTCTAGCTCCCGATACTACGTGTCCCAGGAATACCACTTCTTGTAACCAAAACTCACACTTCGAAAACTTTGCATATAACTGCCTTTCCCGTAAAGTCTGTAATACTATACGCAAGTGGGTAGCGTGCTCATCATTATCTCTCGAGTAAACCAGGATGTCATCAATGAACACAATAACAAACTTGTCCAAGTAAAGGTGGAACACCCTGTTCATGAGATCCATAAAAGCTAGTAGTGCGTTAGTTAACCTGAAAGGCATGACCAAGAACTCATAATGATCGTACCGAGTCCTGAACGCTGTCTTGGATACATCCTGTTCTTTAATCTTCAACTGATGATACCCAAACCTCATATCAACCTTAGAAAACACTGTAGCTCCCTGTAATTGATCGAAAAGATCATCAATCCTCGGTAATGGATACTTGTTCTTAATGGTCATTCTGTTAAGCTGTCGATAATCTATACATAATCGAAGTGTACCGTCTTTCTTTTTCACAAATAAAATCGGTGCTCCCCACAGAGATATACTAGGGCGTATAAAACCCTTGTCCACTAACTCTTGCAATTGTACTTTCAACTCCTTCAACTCTGCTGGAGCCATTCTATATGGAGGAATAGAGATAGGGGCAGTACCCGAAAATAAATCAATGGTGAATTTTAACTCACGATCGGGAGGAAGTCTTGGTAATTCACCAGGAAATATGTCAGGGAACTCACTTACTATGGGGACATTCTCTAACTTAGGTTCGTCCCTCGATATATCAATCACGTGAGCCAAGTATGCCGGATATCCCTTTGGCACCAATTTCAAAGTTTTGAGGGCCGAGATTACACAAAACGGTAATACTCGACGCTCCCCCGTAAATACAACTTCTGCTCCCTCTAAACTTTGGAGAATCACTTCTTTCTTAAAACAATCCACCTTTGCTCGATGATAATTCTATTTTATAGAATTATTTTACTCTAATTTTGTTATTAAATATTAGCTAAGTCCTCAATTTTCAATTATAATTTACTTATCTTTAGTTGTTTTTATAATTAGGTTACTTTTAAGTTAGTTATTTTAATTTTATGTTATTTCTTTTAATTTGTTTATTATTGATTAGTTTTTATATTTTTTGTAGGATTAAAGGTTATTTGGGCTTAATTTTGGAAAGTAAGATGTTGAAAGACCCAGAATCTGCTTGCATATATTTTAGTATTTTGGCCATATCTCGAGCTACAAAACTCCAAATAATGTGATTCTTGGACCAATGGAAAGCTAAGAGACATAGATACAACTTTTGTGAAGATCACTTTGCCCATTTCTGCCTCGAAGATAGAGAAAATTGCATTGGAAAATAGTAGACGTACTGTGCCGAGAATGAAAATTTGTAAATATTGACAATTTGAATTTTGGGCCTCTTATTATACTTTTAAGCCCAATTAAACCCTAAGTCAGCTTAAGGAACTTTAGGTTTAGTCTATTAGTATAAATAGGATATGTTTGACAACATTAAGAAAAGGGAGGAAGACAACCTTTGAGAGATTCAAGAAACTAGAAGTTGAGGCCGAAAATTGAAGATCAAGGCGGAGAATATTGTTTTGTTTTCTTCCTTAGCTTTTATCTTGATACTTTTAATGGTTGAATTTTATACAATGTTATTTTATTTTGCAATTATGAGTAGCTAAACTTCTTTCTCTAGGATTGCAATTGAACTCACATGTAGTTTAAGTTTTTAATCTCTTTCTTACTTATTTTAATGGAATTTGAATTGTTTATTTCAATTTGTTCTTAATGCTTTTAATTGCCTGATCACCAATTAAATTGATCTAGGAACCTAAACAAACTTGGGAAAGGGAGTTTAGAGTAAACTAAAATTGGGATAGCATATGATCAAATTAATTGATTTGCGTATAGGATAGGGATATACCTAGAGGCCATATGTAGTCAGATTAGAGCCTGAACTTAATGAGTCTGTTTTAATTTCAATTCACATAGGGATATAGTGTTTTGATTAAAATAGATATTTTTATAGGACGAGTCGGGAGACCCTTATAAATAATTTTGGACTCTAGGTTAGCAATTCAACCCATTGAAATAAGTTAAGGAAGAGAGGTAAGATTTAGATGAAGTGTGAGGGATATTGTAATCCTAGGTTTGTTTAATTTGATATTTTCTCAAGATTATTATTATTTTGATTTTTCTTATTAGTTTTAATTTCAGTTAATCAGTTTTAGTTAATTACTTAATTTTGATTGTTTGGATAAGATTGAATTGTTTTAATTTTAGTACTTAGTAAAGTTTTAGATCAATTCCCTGTGGGATCGATACTCTGCTTGCTAATATATTATCTATTCGATACATATACTTGTGTAATAGGATTTTAACTGACACTCGATGAGTGGACAACCAATCTATTCCCAAGATCAAATCAAAGTCCCGAATCTCCAAAGGGATTAAATCAACCATAAATTCTTCTTCCCCAACTTTAATACCACAATCCCTATAATAAGTATTTCTTACTAACTTCTCTTCTAGAGGAGTATGCACTACAATCTCTTCCTCTAATGGTGACAAGTTCCTATCTGAGAATGATGCAAATGATATGCTCACGTATGATCTATCGGAACCCGAATCTATCAAAACATGTGCATTTCTATCAAACACAATCATAGTACCTATCACTATGCTAGGTCGAACCCGGGCTTCATCCTCAGCCACTGTAAAAACCCTGGTCAAAATCTGGGGCTGCGGTTTGAAAGATGGCTGCTCTGGGGTATTACTCCCCATGCTTGACTGTATCATTGGGCCCTGTCTGGACTGTGATCCCGAAGTGTCTCTCCGCAGTATACTAGAACAAGTCGGAGGAGTAAAAGTAGCTACTGTACCCCGTCTCAACTGAGGACAATCTCTCTTGATATGCCCTTGTTGGCCTCATTGAAAACACGTTACAGGCTTTCTACATGACCCAACATGAAATCCTCCGTAATTATGGCATCTGTCCAATCCTCCTGAAGTCCCCCCCTGACTACTCATCACTAGCCTATCAAATCTAAAAGATCTCAGCTGTGATTGCTGAGATGAAGGTCTAGTGGATGCCACAGACGCTGAGGTAGTACTTCCTATAGCAGATGTCGAATCTCTGCCTTTCTTTAAAGATTGACCCGGGAATGTAGGTGGATTCCTTCTCTTTGCGAACTCAGCTCGGATCCGTCTATTCTCAGTGACGAGCTTCTCAGCCCGTAAAGCCATCTGCACAACTTCCTTATACAACTCCTTGCCAGTCATTATCATATGCTCCCGTATCTCATTACGGAGTCCTTCCTCAAAGTAGTTTACCTGATCTTGCTCCAATCTCACCAACTTAGGTACATACAACATCAGCTCGTTAAAACGAGTTTCATACTCCTCAATGGTCAGGTTCCCTTGTTTCAAGCTCAGAAATTCTCTCTTTTTCTCTTTCTGATGGAAATAAGTGTAATACTGACCATCGAACTCTCAGAGGAAATCCGTCCAAGTCAGCGGTATAAGAGAGCGAGACTTGACTGAATTCCACCAGGTACGGGCTCTCTTCTTAAATAACCGTGTAGCCACCTCCAATTTCATCTCATCATCTAATCCCATATCTGTCAATGTCTCCAATACCTGAATAACCCAATCCTTAGCTACGGTCGCATCTAACTCACCAGTAAACGAGACGTAACCTAACTGTCTAGCTTCCTTCAATTTCTTAGAAATGGAAACGTCCGGTGTCTGGGGTGGAATAGAAGGTGGTGGTATTAGGGCTGTTATAGGGGAAACAGCGGGTGAAACTAGACCAGCCTGAGCCTAACCCGTAAGAGCAGCGAGAAAGCCTGGCCCGTAAGAGCAGCGAGAAAAGCCGCTAATGCCTGAGCTGCCTCGGGTGACATGGCAGGTACGCCAAAAGCAGTAACAGGTGGTGGAAGAGGTACAGGAATGTCCGTAGACTCAACAGTAGAAACTGGTCTAAAAGATGATGCAGCCGACTCCTCTTCTATGGAATCCGACCGACTCTGTCTAGGGCGACCTCTTCCCCTACGGGTAGATCTAGTGATAGGTGGTAGCTCACGTCGAGGAGGCATAATGATCTACAAAAAAAACGAAATTGGTTTAGACGACTTAAGACTCTATATGCAACTACATGCAACTAACTAATCTTAACTGGGCCACACTGACATTGTAAATTATTTTAAAATAACTTTAAATCTAAGAACTTTAAAAATCAAAAACTTCTTTCAAAACCATAAGCTTTTAAACTGAAAGCTCTGATACCAACTAAATTGTCACGACTCGAAACCTCCCTCAGGCCCATGACAACCGCCGCGACGTCCCGATTGACACTCATTCCCGAAATGCCAATCAGAACCCCGCAAGGCTTACATATCAGTTTCTTGCCTTTCTTCTGAGCAATCGTTTTTAAATATTCAGTTTTAAACAATTACCAGTTGTTTTTGGCTCAAGTAAATCAAAAGACAAAAATATATCATTTTTTTATATAAAACAATATAAAATAAAAACACATGTAAATAATCTTTTATAACGTGAAAGTAAAATAAATTCATACATACAAAAATTTACAAAGTTATAATGTACAATAATAATTACAATGACAAGTGGCCCAAAATACACCTAGTGTTGGTGCTAGTAACCTACTGTCTATGAGATAGAGGGGTCAACTGGAATCCTCAACAAAATCGGGTATCTACAAGCTACCATAGGCCTGAAATATTTGGAAAAGAGGTGGGTGAGATTTGTTAATCCCAATGAGTAAACAGACATTATCATAAATATCTAAAGGTGAGTAAAATGGAGACAAGTTTAAACAACATATCACAAACCATTTCATAAGGTTTTCAATTTATTTCTTAAACCATAAAATATTTGTAATTTACCAAAACAGTTGTTAAGGCTTCTGACTTATATTAAAAATAGGACTCAAGCCAAAACTAATCCTCGGGGATACCTTGGCCGAGGTATCTAACCGAGTCTGCCAAGGTTGTTAAGATATTTACATGTGAAACACATTTTTATTTTTAAAACAAGTCGTTCCTTGGCGTTGATCAAGTTACATATTCACGTAGGGGTTCGACGTGAAGTGAGCTCTAATACTACCCCGGGAGTTACCCTCTCACCTCTACAACCGGAGTAATTATATAACCGGATTTACCGTGCCCCTCTAATAGGCAATCCACGGAAACCCGTCACTGCAGTGACTAAATCCACCAATTTTAATAAAATTTTGACAGTATAATGTGGCTTTTATTTATTTACCCAGCTTGCATAGTAAAAACAGCTTACATTTATTCCCAATGCAATTATAAAATATAGCCACATATACTCATATATCATAAGCCATTCATAGTAAAATATATATTTCAAAATAATTGACAGCGTCCAATTACTCAATTTCATAATCAACGCAATATATTTTTATTTGTCACATTTATTTCTAAAACATCAAAAATCCTGTTTTAATCTCATTTTCATTTCATAAAATACATAAAGAGCATTTAAAAATAAACTCTAGATAATTTACAATAATAATAGGTTTACTCACCGTTTGTACAAACTAAATGCTTTCTAGGTGCCCCGATCACTGTTTGTTGGGTATGACTTCCTTGTCTTTACCGGAAGGCTCTCCTCCAAAACACATTGCAAAATTTACCCAATTCACCACATTGATGCTAAATCACTATATAATTGACTTAAATCCTATACTAATGCATGGTATGAAATGTAATAGCCTAAAACAGCTTAAACGCGGTATTAACCTATTTTTGGCACTTTACCCGTTAAATTGCTAACGCACTCCATTTTAGCTCTAAATTGTCCCATTTTCTTTCCAACATTTCTAACCATTAAATATCAGCCAATAACCCTATAAAATCACCAAAATCAGCTCACTTTCCTCCTTGAAAAATTTGGTCAAAAATGGGACATTAACTCGGTTAATTTTCCACTTTGTTTTTCTATCACGTTTAACCATTTTTCATCATTTTCTCTTCATTTCTCTTAGAATAAAAATCAGTTCATCATCATTGTACATCATTGAACATTCAGCCAAGGGTGGGTATTGTGAAAATTTCATGCTTTCTTGCCCAATTTGATTTCTATACACATTTAACTAACTAAAACTATCAATTTAACTAAAAATCAAAACCTAAAAAATTCAAATTCCTCCCCCTTGAATTTCGTCCAGCCCTTGATATCACTTTTTGATCTCTCTCCTCAAGCATGCTAAATGGAAACAAAGGCATAAGAAAGGTAGAAATCAAGCTAAAGTTGAAAAATCTTACCGTTAGACTCATAAAAGGTCGAAAAACGCGATTTTCTCTTTGAATTTTCTAGTTTCCTTTGGTTTTCTCCTTTCTTCCTTTCCTCTCTATTTTCTCTCTTGTTCTCTCCTTATTGCCTGCCATCACTTAATATGGGGTTTAAATGGGCTGACTTTTCATTAAAATAATATTAAATCATTATAAAAATGCCATGTGTCACTTTCCCGTTGGCCCGTTTTTAAAATTTCGTCTTTTAAACTTTAATTTTTCACCACTTACAATACCATAGTTATTCATACCAAAAATAAATAAATCCTATGATTTTGACAAGTTTTGGGTGGTGAAAATTACGATTTTTACCCCGAAACGACAAAATTATCGTTTTCCCTTTATGTTTCGAAAATTGCCGAAATTGAAATTTTTCACTTCCTATCATTAAATTATACTCCAAATAGTTAATCTTGGTCAAAAATTTTACTCCATGATCAAATTATTATCTTAGGTGGCAAAATAATGATTTTGCCCCTAAACATCAAAATTTTCAATTTTACCCAAATGAACCCTCAAACTTCGAACAATCATTTTTAGTCATTCTTCGACTGTAAAATATTAAATTTCATCCTACGATTCCTATTTAAACTAGTTCGAGGTTAAATCCACTCAAGTGTACCGTTAGGTACAATACCGGATTTTGTCTATTCTTAGAGACTTTCCTAGCATAATAACATGCTACTCAGTGCATGTATGTCATGACATGTGTTTATAGAGTCGGGTTTTACAATACTCAACAATAAAACAGCTCATAATCCCAATTACTAGCCATTTTCTACAACTAAAAATCGAGCTTAGTTCATCACTCATCTTTGGGTTTCTTTGTAGTTGAATTCCCTTCCAAGAGCTTCCAAACAAGTGGGGTAATTCTCTCTTTCTCTCTCTAGAATGCCCAACTAGTGAGAGAAAGTATGGAAATAAGCTTTACCAAGGGCTTTGAAGTGAGAGAGTGAAAGAATACAAGGGTTCTAGTCAAAAAGGCACAAGGGTATGAAAATTAAAGTTAGAAAGAGAAAATTATGCAAGCTCCATATCAAGCTTCCATGGAGGTTTTAAAGAAACGTGAGAGGGAAGAAGGGAGAAGAAGACAAGCTGCTTGAAAATGGGAAAAGAAGTTGCTGAAAGAAGGATATTTATAGGCCAAACTTATCCATTCCCTTAAAATTACGAAAATGCCCTTGACTAGTTAGCTTGTTCTCATGCAACCCTTTGTGCAATCTTTTTACTCTTTAACACTGAGACCAAGTCCATAAGGGTCTAGACATGTTCAGGTTTGCGAAACTTTTAAAAGTTTTGACTCGAGTGCAAAATGACCATTTTGCCTCTATTGTGAAAATTATTATCATTTCTAGTTTTCTTTGTGTTTTCATCATTACACATCATTTATGCAGTCTTATGCCTACTTAGACCCTAAAATATCATAAAACTTTCTTTTGGGAGCTTATTAGAGAAAATGACAAAACTACCCCTGGCTCGTATTATTACATCTATGCTTAGTTACAAGCCTATAGAGGTTGGGGTCTCACATTCGTATCACTTTAAGTATAGGCAAATGCGGTGTAAAGGAAATAGTAGTAGTTACCTATACAAAGGAGTTAAGAGTCGGCTTTTATTTTGTATGACTTAAATGGATTATGAAGTAGTTGTTTTAATGACTTGATGCATATTGGAGTTCTTTGATACGATAGAGATAGATTAGCAATATAATGATTGGGGGAGGATATTCACCTTAGTGGCGTCATTGGTCGCCTTGGATAATTATTAAGGATCGACGTAGAAACTCATTAATGGTACAAAAAACTATGACACTTGACAAATGATTACCAATTAATCGTGGAAAGGTGAAATTTGAAATTCTAGTTGCAGTTACAATTCGAAAGGATATGGGAGAAATCAATAAGGCTATAGGTGACACTTAGAATGGATGTTGTGATTAAGTCAAGGATTGTAAAATTTAAGTATGGAAGGAATTACAAAATGATGCCATGACACTACGAGGTAATAATTGGGCACAAACATATCCAATGGAATTAAATTATGAAACTTGGGAAAAGGTGAATCCTTGATTTAATAAAGATTGTGAATGTAGAGCGTGGAGAAAGATGAACTATTTTCATGATCATTTGTATTAAAAGTCAACAGAACTATTTAAGTTACATGACAAGAAAGACAATTAATTGTGAATGTTAAGGAATCGTGGAATGTCATAAATGGTGGATATTTTTGTGTGTGGTATTATATATTGAGAATTTGATGCACAATATGGCAAGATTGTCCTGAGGTGGAACCTTTTGGTCGAAGATAAATGTTAAAGGATAAAAGGAGCTTGAAAATATTGACTCAGCTTAGTGCATATGATAAGCAAAAAAAAAGATATGCCTGGTCATGAAGATTGTGGGATAGGCTTGGAGGAAAGCCAAATGGTTGAGCATGATCCCTGTAGTAACTTTAAAGATGGAAGAACATATTCGTGGAAGAAATTTCCAACAACCACAGTGCTATAGCACTAACTCTTTAGTGTTGTAGCGTTGAAACTATCCCATATCTAACAGCCGCGACGCTACAGCACTAACTGTCCAGCACTGCAGCGCTATGAATACCTCATGTCTATGATGTATGAGCAAGATGGGAGTGGCACAATAATGATCTTACAAGTTGAATTATGGTTATTGAGCTCTGTTATTTGGGAGTTTTAAATGTTTCGGAGAATGTTTACATGAATGAATTGAAAAGTTTATTTATCGCCTTTTATATGGGCATATAATTAAAAGAGAAATTGAAAGATTCTTGAAATGGCTACATTGAGATAAGATATCATGTGAAGTATTAAGATGGATAATATATTGACCAAAGTCAAATCCTAAGAAATAAAGGAGACGATAGATTAAGCTTTGTTAAAAGCTAAGGAAAAAGTGAGCGAAGAGTTAGATGAATATATGAGAGATGGGTAAAGGATGTCAGTACCAAGTAATGAAAGTGTGAATGAAGGATTACAAGGGTGGTATAGCAAATGGGATTATCCAGAATATTGTTATGAGAATTTGCAATTGTTATCTTGACTCAGCTAAATGAAAAGGAATAGTAACAATGCAAGGCCAATTGTGTGGCACACTAGAAAACTATGAAGACAATTTAGGGATTGAATGGACAAGTATGTATTTGTATATCTTTAAGAATAAGTGCATGTCTATAGAACGACATGCTCAGGATGTTAAGGAGCACATAAGAGACAAAGTGTTTCGGGAATGCACAAACCTCTTTGAGAAGGAATTACCAATCATGCACAGCAAGTATAAAATGTGGGATTTTTGAAACTTGCTGAGGAGCCTAATGGCTAAGTCACGAGTTAAGTGATCACATGCGGTGAGACATGAGTTTAAGATAGGTATCCCCAAGGAAATACTTAAGAGTAGTTCTGCTATGGATCTTGTGAAAGCAAGCATTAAGTTATGTGGTTACAAAGAAAAAGCCGTAAACTGAAAGTGAGATTTGCATTGACATTGAAAAGTACTTAAGGAGAACCTTGTTTCAAGTCTTGCAGTTTCAAATACAAACTGCAGATTGGTCCTGGGAAAATGATGTCATATTAGGATGAAAGAATAGAACAAAGGATGATCGAAGATAATTTGGATAATGAAGTCCAATAATGAAAACTTCCTAAGGTAGTATGGAAATTAGAATTTGAAAATGCTTAAGGCATGCATGATTCGAATGAGTCTAAGTTTTAAGTGATTCATTAAAGTTGAAATGCAACAAGGATATAATGTATATATTAGAGGTATGAAGAATAATTGAGAAATAAGGATGACTTTTAGAGATTGTGGTATTACATAAAATGCAATGATCAAGTAAGAGATAAATCTTTGAAGGATCAACGAGGTTATAAAGCATATACGAATACCGGATTGCAATTTAATGAAAATGACATTTGGCGAGTGAGATGTGGTTAATGACATTGTGATGCAAGGATATATAGTACAATGAAACTTAAGCGTATAATTGAAAATGATAAGAAAAGAGTATGGGCATGAAAAGGATGTGAAGCTATGCATAGGCATAATGAGAATTCTTATGGATTACGTAAGAGATAACTTATGGTAAGATGCGAGTGGAACGGTGATTTAAATATATAAAAAGGGTAATCTGAAATTGATTATACCCCAATGCTCATAGATTAAATATGAGAACGTTGACATGAACTATGAGGATTATTATATTGAATCTTGGATAGGGATGGGGATGAATAAATGAAGATGTAGTCCAAGGCACGCGAACACATGGATCCCTATTCGTAACGAGGAATGCTGACATTTGGAAATGAATGTACACACGTTTATGTGAAATTGATGACTTGCCCAACTGAGGTGAAGAATTGTTCTCAATAATTTGAGATTTGAACTTTATGTATTTGATGAGTTGTATATATGGTACAACGGCAAGAAGTCCCATTAGAATTTGAACTATGATGATATAAGAAAGTTTGGGAAAAATAGTCAGAGAAATGAGATTAAAGAAATGTAATCCATAACGTGGGAATAATTGAAGTATGTGGCGTAAATGCAAGATAAACCTGAAGTATGTGGGAATAATTAGAGGCATTAACCTTTTTCGACGTTGAGACTATGTATAGAAATGAATATGGCATGTTTATAATGCTGCAGGTTACATAATAGTGTATGGGGATAAGATGAATGAATGAATGTCGAGAAGTTTGGCAAGGAGCGAAATAATAAGATGGTGATTAGGCATACATAAGTAAGTATAATATGTGATTGAAATCGATATGATTGAGATAGAGTTATGGTTCAAATTGAATGATAGTGATAAAGGCGTACTCAACATCTTAAAATAAGAGATAATGATCGTGAAGGCTACCATCGATTTGATTCTAAAGGATGATAACAAACATAAGTAAGGCATTCTAGTCGAACTGGAGGTAAACGAGGTGAATGAATGATTGGAGGTTTGACAAGAATCGAAATAAAGATATGTTTGAGGTTAGTGACGGAATTAAAGGCATACTTGGGATCTTAGTGATAAGAAAGAATAATTGAGAAAGGTACCGTGGTTTTGACTCAAAGATGATAATAGATATAAGATACGTATCCTGATCTTGTAAAGTGTTCTAGTCAAATTGAAGGTAATGAAGTTCATAAATCAAAATTCCTTAAGAAAAAGGAAAAAGAATAAGATCATAGAGAGAGATTAATAACTCGACACCGACGTGAATTCGAGGACAAATTCTATTTAAGTGGGGGAGACTATAATACCTCGTACTTTGATATGGTGACTAATAAAACTTATTGGATGCCAATTGAGATTAATTATAATGTTTAAAAATGATGAAAGATGAAAGGAATGGTTTGGGATAAAATATTTCGCACACTAGGAAATAATAATTTTTTTCGGAGAAGAATTTGCGAGATAAAAAGTGATTCGGAAGTCAATTGATGTATAATAAGGTATTTTGGGTACCAAGGGGACAAGAGGAGACAAGAAGAAATTTTTGAAATAAAATAATATTAAAATATTAATATTTTATTCAGTGTTAAAATTTTTCATGAAGGAGTATATGGGCAACCTAAGTGGGAGAGAAAAAGAATGAGAAATATTTCGAAGAAAAATGACGTTAATGGGGCCGCATGTCTTTATTAAGTAAACATAGCGCAGGTAAATAAGTATTTTAAATATTATGGGGATATTGCGTTGGAGTACCAACTTCATACTTTGTTTGTACACATGTAGAAGAAGATAATAGAAGGAAATTAAAGTTAAATGAGTAAAACACCCCGTATCCTCGTTTAACCATCAATAAGACCCTATCGATAAAACGAAGAGTCACTTGATATAAATTAAAGGTCGAAAAACGGGTACGGGTGAGAAGAACATTTTAGAAAAAAAAATATTATTTTATTTTATAAATAAATAATATTAAAATATTAATATTTTATTGATTGTCGAAATTAGTCATGAGAGAAAGTTCTATGAGTAATTTAAGTGGGGGAGAAGAAGTACGAATGAATTTTGAAGATAAATGACGTAAGTGAAACCATGAGATTTTATCAAATAGAGTTAACACGGGGTAAGTCAATATTTAAATATTACGGTGATACCGTGTTGAAGAATAACTTCGATATTTTAGTTGTACACGTGTAAGAGAAGGAAGATAGAAGGAAATTAAAATTTTTACACATGTCGGAAGAACCAATTTTAAAATACGAAAACTTAAGGATTGTGTAGCAAATACAAGGAATGAAAATTTATATGTAAATTTTATTATTTTTAAAAAATAAAATAAATAATAATAAAAATAATAATAATAGTAAATGAATATAAAAATGTATATATATATAATTGTAAAAAGAAAAAAAAGGGAAAGACCAACATGGGTAGCCGCCCATGTGGTCAAATAAGAAGCTAAACCAATATTTTTGTGTTGAATGGGTAGGGGTCGGCCACATAGAGTGAAGGCAAAAGAAAGAGAAGAAATAATGATGATGATGAGGCCGGCAAAGGATGAGAAAAAGAAAGAAAGTAAAGAGAAATAAAAGAGATGAAAATGAGAGCAGAAAATGGCAGTTGGAGAGTGCCGTGTATGAGGCAAAGAAAAGGGAGAAAGAGTGCTAGTGAAAGAGCAGAAAGAGTGTTGTCATTTTAAAGGGAAAGAAGATCTGGTTTTGCTACCAATTTTAAGGGAGAGAAAGAGTTGATTTTTTTTAGGAAGAAATTAGCAACGTTGACCGCCAATTTTGAGGGAGAAGAGAACAGCCTTGTGTTACCAAGTTTGAGGGAAAAAAGGAAGAAACTTGTTGCTAGTGGAGAGAGGAAGAAAGAGCAGCCGGTTGGTGAGTGAAAGGAGGGAGAAGAAAGAAAGAGAAGAAATGATGGAGAGGCCGGCCAAGAGAGTTAAAAAAAAAAGAGGAAAAAATGGTAAGTTAATATTATATTAAGGTTTATGGGTGGTTTAATATTGTGCATTTTTTGGATGAAAAATATGTAATTTAGTTAAGGAATTTTTATTAAGCTGCTCCCCATACAAGTGTGTGATTAAGTATATTGAGTTTAATTTGTTGCTAGGAAAGTTTGTCGTGAAGGCGTGCCGAACGAAGTATGTGACTGGCAATTAGGAATAATTATACATGTGTACGAATCAATAGCGACGTAGTAATCCTGTTATTGTGAGGTGAGTAGAGGGTGTCAATTTTAAAATTTTTGTAAATATATACCTATACGTATGATTTATTTTAAATGTGAAAATTGTAAATAGCATGTGCTGGTAACAATCTTAGGAAATTGTGGTTACAAATTATATTTAGAAATCATCTCGAATATATATATATATATATATATATATATATTTATAAATTATATGTAAAGTGGTTTGAAAATCGGGAAACAAGCCCTTCACATTGTTTTGCCTCAAAATCTGTGCCTTATATTGTGCAGTGTGCATTCATGGTTATATCACTTATTCACCATGCGAATTATTGTTTTGAAATTTATGTGTAAATATGTTTTGAGAAAATGATAGATTTTATCATACCCTATGTTGAATGCTTTGGAAATAATTTTGAAACGAGAGTTCAAGGAAATAAAGTGATTTTTAAAGTAGTTTTATAAACCAAGAGCATCGAGAGTAGGCTGGATGTCACATAGGTTAAGTGTGATCCTCGTGCACGAGTGAGCTCTAGCTAGAGAACCATTAGGTCACCGACGAGCGGTTAGGCGTGGTTGAGGCCACGGCTTGTGATATATGTACGTGTGGCTAGGCCACTAGATGATTACGCGGTTGCGACTACTTGATATCTCCGATGTCGGCCAACATCGTTGAGATCGCCATGGCATATGGGAATCCGGTGGAAGCGATGCTCCCGGATGTTATTATGTGGTAGAGGGACCACGAGTTTATTTTCATTCCCTACTCGAGAGTGGCATCTCTGGGTTTTCAAACTCATATTTCTTTGCATGGTGAAAGCAGAATTTAACGGTTTTTCTGTAATTCCCCTATTTTTTTACGGTGAAATGAATTTTAACTCCTCGAGTGTGAGGTGATTTGTGATTTATGTATGAGTTTGATTAACTTTTGATTTCATGGGAGCTTGCTGAGTATATTGATTTGATTTGAGTAAATTATCAATTGATCTTGACTGCGAAATATTCTTTATGTAAAATTGCTTTAATTCAATATTTCAAATGATTGTCTTGAATAAGGTTATCGATCTATTTTGTAGCGAAAATTTTATCTGCCTTGGTTGATTTACCAATTGAAGTGTTTATAATGCGTAAAAAATCCTCGATTTTTCATATAAGGCACAAAACCCCCATTTGAAATATATTGTTTTTATAATCTTACATTCTTATATTCAACTGATCTGTTGTTTGCTTGTTTCCCATCTATCCCCTACTCACAGAGCCGATGATCACTGAGTTTGTGAGACTCACACCCCTCTTTTTCCCCTTTTTACAGATAGGGATCGACCTAACGTGTAATCATCGACATGTATGGTCCACCGCAAATAGGTAAATGCATCTCATAGCATTTTATCCTAAGTCACTCCGCTATTAAAGGTTGAGTCGTAGCACTTTATTTATTAAGTTGTAAATAGATATTGATTTTGTTTTAAGTAAATAATTGAAGAATGTGAATTTCGATGTATATTCTTGTGATTAAATGGTTTAGAGTTTGAATCAATTATTATGTTTATAGTTTAAATCATGGTATGAGAGTATATTGCTTTTAGTATCAATATGGAATGGGATCATATATAGTGAACTAAAGGGGCATTGTGAGTAAGGCTTGTTCGGGACTTAGCGGGTCTTTCCCGGAGGTCTCGGACGCCGGTAGCGACTGAGGAGGGGTCATTACAATGAGTGTTGGGAGGACTAAATTAAAATGGAAATAAACTTAAAGGGCAAAATGGTAATTTTGCATAAAGCTTGGTCAAAGCTTCCAAAAGAAGCTTTGACTCTCAACCTTATCAGCCCAAAGCAGTCCTTATCCTCCCAGGAAGATATTTTTTTCTTCCTTCTTGAAGCTTCCAATGCCATTCTCTCATTCTCCCATGGAAAACTAATTTTCTTTCATTTTCTTTCCTTAATTTCTTTCCATTTCTTTTCTCTTCTTGCTTTATTCTTCTCCCAACTTCTTGTACACCAAAGTTACAACTTCTAACCCTAATTTCCAGCACATATAAACTCTAGGAGAAGAAGAAAGAAAAAGAGAAAAAGGAAGAAAAAGCTTGGTTTTGGTGATTCAAGCAAGGAACGGTAAGAATTCTTGTTTTTGGCTTAAGTAGTCTTTGAAAATGAGTTAGTGACTTAAAGAAATCTCTTGTGGCAGCAAAGATTGGCTTGATAGGAGAAAAATTGATAACATGTAAGCCAATAAACCCATGGGTACATGAAGGACTTAAAGTGGAAAAGGAAAACGGTAAGCTTAACACTATATTTTAAAACCTATGGTTAGTTGAATATTGCGGGAAATTATGGTTGTTGAAAGGATCTACTTGCATAAGCTAGTTGAAAATTGTTAAGATTGTATGGCATGTCATTTGAAAGAAATGAAAAAGGAATGAAAAATGAATGTTGTGGATGGAGGATTGAGAAACAAAGTATTGAAAGTTAAATAGATAATGATGCGTGTAAACTAGGAAATAATCGAGTGAAAGTGAGGATGCTTGTTGTTGCCATATATGTGGATTATGTGTGGAAATATAAGATGGATTTGGGTGGAAATTATTTAGAAAGGCTGAAGTAGACATGTGATATCATAATTAAGTTGCCGGTGATATAATTTAAGGAATTAAGTAAGCAATGGATATAAGTAATTTTAGTAAAAATGTATTAAGATGTGAGTTAATTGAAGATGGTTTCATGATAGGAGGAAAAATATAAATTTGAGAAAGGATTAATTGATTGAAGTGCTACTCGTATACATATGTAATTAAATATATTGAGTTCGTATTATTGCTAGGAAGTGTAAAGATAAAGTTAGAGTATTGTGGGGGCGTGCCGGAGTAAATAACGAGCGACCAGCCAGCGAAAAGAGTTAGAGAGACCTCCGAACAAATAGCAACTTAATATCTCGTTGTTGCCAAGTGAGTGAACTTGCATTAAAATGTTTTGGAATAAATGATTTTATGCTTGATTGAGCCATTTGAAATATTTTGTTGGTTTTTCCTTAAAAGTTACATGGGAACAAGCCCTTGATGAAATGTTTTGATATTATGAGGTATGAACATGATGAATTCATGAGTTTCTACATTATGTTGATGTGTATATTATACATTAAATGATATTTTTGTGTGATAATTATACCTAGCCATGTGCGGTGTAGGAGTGCACATAAGCTGTGCTGACCCGAGTATGTACAGTGTGGTAGTGCACATACGCTGAGACAGAGTTGGGGGCGAGGCTGGTGGTTATATATATATAGGTTTTGGAAATTATATTGTGGTTGCATTGATTTTTGAATGTTAAAACTTGAGAAACGGTTTCCACTTGATTTTCACCACAACAAAGACAGATTTTTGTTGTGACAAGAAATTGAGTTAAATTTCATTGTCTTCAACATAAATGCATCATGATTTCTAAAACCTCCCGTATTGATGCTTATTCCCTTCCTATGTTCACTCACTGAGTTTATACTCACGTTTTTAAATTTCATGTTTTAGGTTTCTTGAGTTAAAGGTGATTGGATCCTAGAATGAGGTGCTCCTCCCTGTACATTGCTTGGTAGGTTGAATGTGGCACTAAATGTTAGCAACCGTGTCCAAAGTCACGTCGTTGACAGTCAAGGTTTAATCATGTGTATATGAATACTTGGTGTGAAATACTAAGAATCATTTATTAATCTATATATGAATAAAATGGTTGATGATACAATTATGAATGCAAGGTTGGGTTTTATGAATTGTTTTCAAAGGAACGGTATTTGAACATTACGAATTTCGAATTTTAAAGGAATAGGGATTAATGTATAAGATCAATTTAGTAGGCTTGCTTGGGCTTAGTGGGCTTAGCCCATTGCCTTGCACCGGTCATGGCTCGGGAAGTGGGCTGTGACAATTTATTTGTGAATGGAGATGTAAATGAATGCAATGAATGACAAGCCCATGCATTTGCTGATTAAGGCTTTCTTGGGCCTAGTGGGCTATACCTACGTAGGTATATGCATCGGTCATGTTCCGAAAATGGGATGTGACAAAGCGCTTGAGACTTTAATATAGATGATTTGGTACTTGTGAAACTAGTACTTGAATAGCTCAGGTTTCTAAGAAAGAGATATCGATGGTTAGTATGGAAGTATGAAGGCTCTGTAATAATCACTAATAAGGTGGGGAAGACCTTTTAAAAGATTGATCCACCCAAGTGGATAAAGGTACATCCAGTATTCTATGTGAGCAACCTAAAGCCATTCGATGCAGATCCAATAAATACAAGCCGAAGTCAAGCCATAAGTGCCATTATTACAATGCCAAACAGAGGAGATTCTCGCAAATAGAACCATTCTAGTTTCCTAGTGTCTAACATAAGAGTACTAGGTTAAATGGGAGGGTTTTGGGCTAGATGAAATCACTTGGGAAATAAAAGATGACTTTCGAGCCTTTAAGTAGAAGAATAAAGAATTCCAAACCACCAAGTTACCGAGGACATCAATAGATTTAGTGGGGGAGGATGTTTATGAGCCAACCTTGTATAGAGCCATGTCGAGGTAGAGTTGAATAGGAGAGTAAGCCATCTTGTGCCTTAGGGGAAAGTGTTCTCATTTCAAACAATATAATGGGCCTTAAGAGTATACTTGTAAAAGCTTGTTAACTTTTCGAAAGGAAGGCCTTAAGGGTAAAAGTGTCCCAATTTCAAACACTATAATGGTTCTTAGTAGACTTGGCAATTCGTGTTTTCGTGTCTTAAACGTGTCAGACACGTTTAGACACGAAACACATTAAGGCTAAACACGAACACGACACGTTTAATATTCGTGTCTTAAATTTAAAACACGTACACGTATACGTTTATTACACGTGTAACACGACACGACACGATTAACACGTTTTACACGTTTATTAAACATGTTAATATACGACACGACACGATTAATAATACTTTTAACACGATTAACACGTTTAACATGATTAACACGATTAACACGTTTAACACGATTAACACGTTTAACACGATTAACACGTTTAACACGATTAAATAAAAATATTTATAATTAAATATAATTTTATTATTTAAATTTAAAATCTATAATTATAAAATTAATTATAACAAAATAATAATAATAACAACATCAAATATAATAAAATTTAATATAAATAACATACAAAAAATTCATTATCATATATAAGGTTAAAATACACATCAAATAATTATTAAAAATTATTTATATAAGGTTAAAATAGTCTTTAACTATTAATGTTTAATAGGTTAATAAATGTGTCATGTATACTCGTTTAAACATGTATATACGTTTAAACACGTATACACATTTAAACACGATAACACGATTAAGTAAATGTGTTTAAACGTGTTTGTCGTGTCAGACACGAAACACGTTAAGGGTAAATCCAAAACCTATTTAACCCGTGTCTTCTCGTATCGTGTCTAAAATTACCAGGTCTAGTTCTTAGTGTCATACTTGTAAATGTACGTTAACTTTTTATAAAGAGTGAGTAATCGGTAGATTATTAGCGGCTTCACTGATTAAGGTATGTGTGCAGCTAACCATTTAGAGTTACCCTGATAGCTTAACAATGGCATGGTTGTATTCTTGATCCCTTTGTACCCTTTCTATTATTAATAAAATATTTTTTCTTTTTGTGAAATTATGATTGCATATATAGCATTTGCAATATCCTATAATTTTGCTATTGCATTTCACAAATTAATTTGTCATTGTAATGTGTGCTTCCTCATATATATATATATATATATATAATCAATTTCTTAACTGGCTTGTGTGAAAACATCCCAAATATCACACTGAGTTAAAACGAAGTTGAAAGAAAGTCTTAGTGTGTGATAACTGGCCTCATGACTAAATCCTCGAAATACCCTGGATGCAACAGCAAAATTGTAAGGCCATGTTAGATTCTTAGGGCCTATGTGAGCTAAAATAAATATAGTTTAGATTTAGATTAGATTAGTCAGGTAGCATGCATTATTGTGACTTAAGTATACTATTTTTTATTTTCTTCTAAAAAAAAAATTCAAATACGATGCAAGAGAAACGAAAGCTATTTTATTCCTAAAAGAGGTTTGATGGATAGAGGCGCTGGGGTTGGGAGATGAATCCCTCAGGGTCAGAAGCAAAAGGAAAGGCGACAAATACACAGAGCCAGGAAGAAGGAGAAGAAGAAGAGAGAGGAAGCCTCGACAGCTTTCTAAAATGGGCAGCAGGGCTTGGCGTATCAGATTCTCCAAATCCTGACTCATGTTCCTGTCTGGGCCATTCTCTCGGCGTCTCTTACTTCCCTGACGCTGGCGGAAGAGGTCTGGGTGCTGTGCGTGATATTACAAGGGGAGAATTGCTTCTTAAAGTTCCAAAATCTGCCTTAATCACAACTCACTCTCTTTTAAATGACGAGAGATTGTCTACTGCGCTCAAAGCCTATCCATCTCTGTCTCCTGCCCAGGTTTGAACCTATCCCTTTTTTTCCGAATGTTTATTCTTTGCAAGTCAACCAAACAGTAAAAGAAGGAACTGCTAATAAATTTAGTGTTAACTGCGATGCAGGTATTGACCATCTGTTTTTTATATGAAATGAGTAAAGGAAAGGCTTCACCCTGGCACCCTTACTTGCTGCACTTGCCCCGTAGTTATGGTATACTGGCTGCTTTCGGTGAATTTGAAAAGCAAGCCCTGCAAGTTCTGTATCTGATTATAAGTGTTTCGGTTATGTTTTTGTTTACGTAAGTTCAGTTGTATGTTTTTCTAACCTTACAGAGTATCTTAGGTCGATTATGCCATCTGGGCTGCTCAGAAAGCTTTGTCAAAAGCTGAATATGAGTGGAAAGAAGCCACTCCTTTGATGAAGGAACTTAAGCTTAAGCCTCAATTTCTCACTTTTAGGGCTTGGATTTGGGCTACTGGAACTGTGAGAATATTTAGCCTTCTCTGTTTTTCATCTTTATGTTGGATAACTTTAGCTTAAACCTATGTGCACATTTGCATACATTCACATGCATACAAACAAATGACTGAGTATACACGCATACATAGGTTTTTATATTATTTCTCATGTCTTTGCATAACGTTGCTACACATAACACAGACATTTGTGTTGTCTCGTGCTGGTGCATAACTGCTTTGTTTGTTGATGGAGTGAATTATAGTCTTACATTCGGTCAGGTTTTGGTCTTTTTCCTTTCCCATATCACTATACATAAATGATAAAAACTTTTTATGTCTGTTCATGTTGAAGATCTCCTCTAGGACGTTACATATACCTTGGGATGAAGCTGGCTGCTTATGTCCTGTGGGAGACTTATTTAATTATGCTGCACCTGGTGAAGATCTGAATGGCTTCGACAATGTAGATAATTTGCAAAATGGGTATGCCCTAGATGACTTAGATACACAACATTCACAGAGATTAACTGATGGTGCATTTGAAGAAGATGCAGCTGCGTATTGCTTCTATGCTAAAACAAACTATAAAAAAGGGGAGCAGGTATAATGAAATTCTTTCATTTAACTCACATGTACAATTAAACTATCATTTGTTCAATTAATACCATTCTTGTTCATGTTTACTTTCATTATTCTTGTTCTTAGTCAGTGTATCGGGGGAAATATTATGAGACATCTTTTTATAGTTGTTTTCAGTAATCCATTGTTTAGATGCCTGACAACATGACAGGCATGATTGAACTAACACTGATATGAGAAATTTAGAATGATGATCAATTTGTTAACTATTAAGTTTATCAAGTTGCATTGTTCATGTAACTTTTTTCCTAGAAAATGTGTTTACCTTGAAGCACTTAACAATTTCTTTTGTTTCTTTTTTTCCCAGACAAATGAATATTTTATTTGCAATAAATTATCAAAGATAAGTACAGCACTGAGCATCTGTATCTTCAACACATACGACTCATTTGGAAATTCTTGAAGATGTACAATTATATTCTTCTGTATATTACATTACTTAGGACAACGATTACATGTGTTATAACACAGCAATCAAAAGACCTATCAACTCTTACCTCTCAGCAATCAGTTCCTCGACTATCCATACTTTGACTTGATTTGTCTCCTGCAAAATTGTATTGCATTTCGGAATCAATTGCTATGATGATCTTTCCATCCCTTTGTCTTTAGCAAGCTGCAAGGGCATTTTAATAGCATCTTGATAGCTTTTCAGATTCACAGACGAGGACACTGAAGGCTGGTTGGCACCAGCATAACAAGAATACCCTTGCCTTATAAGTTCCAATATTTCCATCTGAACCTCCTCTAGGATTAGCCATAGAACTGTCAGTTTTAAACTGATCAAACCTCGTAGCAGGTCTGCTCATCTACAAATCCTATGCTGCTTGCTAAAATAACAAAAAGAAAATCAACAATAAAAAAAGTATTAGTAATTACTTTTTTATTGCATTCATGAAAATTAAAAAACGAAAAACAAAATAAAGAAACCAAAACAAAAAACAAAGAAACAAGGAGAGAGAGAGAGAGAGAGAGGAAGTATAAGACAGGTCGGGGTGGGGGAGGGTGGCAACTTATTAGATCAGAGTCGGCTGTTTGGTGTTCTCCTGTCCTTGCTGTTTTCCCTCTTACCCATCTTGAAACAGCCAAAATCACAACTCAAGACCCATACCCATCTCCCCAGAGATGAATCTGAAAAGTCTAATTTTGTCAGTAAACGTGAAACTACAAGTTGGCTGAATGAATAAAAAGTTTAGTGCTTATAGTCATGAAGAATTATTAGAGGGTCAAACACTTTGTGTTATAAAAAATGTGAGCTGAAGATGACTTGGTCTCTCCTAGTAAAAACAAGAAAGTTTGAGAATTATATCTCTTGGTATGATTATTTCACATGATGGATTCCTTGTTTTTGTTTTTTTTTTATGTTAGTTAGTATGCCTATGCATTGCTTAATTCTTCAGTACATTTTTTTTTATCTCTTGAAGGAATTCCTTTGATAGCTTGTGTGATAGCATAATTTGGATGGTTTTCCGGAGATTCAAACTTGATTAGCTAAAGTTAGAGACTCTTGTCCACCTATATCTCCGTTTTGTCTGCAAAACACATATCCCACTCATTTTCTCTCTCTTTGTTTGTGTGTGTGTGTGTTTTAAATTTTCTTTTATGTTTTTACTGAATAAAATTAAAAATAATTCATTTTTATTGAATTAAACAAAAACTTCCTAATGGTGTTAACAATTTTACTCAGCTGCATATTTTATAAAAGTATGAGGTCTTAATTTTTTGAAATAGAATAATATGGACTAAATTACATGTTTCATTACAGTAGAGGGACCGATCAGGTATGTTAACCAAATTCTTCCTAGACACCACATCTTGCCACCACTTTTGTTCCTTTCACAAACAAAATTCAACAAATCCTAAAATAAACAATAGTTTATTCTTAGTTTGACCTTCTGTAATCTTTAGTCCAAGTATCATCATATAAAGTGGTATTTAATTTTCCCTAGTTCTTCATGTGAGGGAGAATTAAGTTCTGTTATTCCAACTTCAGTTAAGTATGGGGTTTGTTACAGCTTTATATTCATATTGGGCTTCTCCACCTGTTGGCAATTGATTTTTGGTTTGATGCTTAACATAAGCATTAATGAATGCTTTAGCTTTTGTTTTTCAATATCAGATTAGAACCAGAAATTAAATAAGTCATAATGATCTGTTTTTTCTGTCAATTTTGTCAGTTGTTTGATGATTGAATGGCTGCTGAATTGAATGTACAACATTTTGAATCTACTTTATCTACTAGACAGATTTACTTCCATGTAGGACATTTCAGGTTGATTATGGGGTGTGTGAGAGGGAGTCGGGGGGACTATTTCAGGTTGAAATAGTTCATTTTATAATTTTATAAACTTTGACGTTTTCAAGGCTTAAATTAGTTGGTATGGATGACTGTTACACGGTTTTGATGTTTGGAGTCATCAGGCTTTCCTTAAAATTATTTTTCTTTTTGATGACTTTTCTAAAGTAATAGTGGTAGTTACCTGATTGTATGTGCTGATGATACTGTTTCATATAAGATGGTAGCAAACTAGAGTGGAATGAAATTAATTTCAGGTTAAAACATCAAAATACTCCAAAAATGAGATTATGCTTCAACGATAACTATGATTATGAAAATTTGACACAACAGCATTCATTTGGAAAAATGTTGAGTTGGGCATGTAAAACACAGCAATCATAGTCTGCAAAACTCCCATAATGATATTTAAAAAAATTGTATTTTTGATCATTGTATGTGCCGATGATACTGTTTCATATAAGATGGTAGCAAAACTGGAGTGGAATGAAATTAATTTCATGTTAAATCATCAAAATACTCCAAAAATGAGGTTACGCTTGAATGGTATCTATGATGATGAAAATTTGACACAATAGCATTCATTTGGAAAAATGCTGACTTGGGTATGTAAAACACAACAATCATAGTGTGCAAAACTCCCATAACGATATTTAAAAAAAATGTATTTTTTATTTATTGTGACTAAATATATATCTGTTTCATTTTGTTTACTTTCCCCTTTAGTCATGTTTGCAATTAAGGAAGGTCTTTTAACCATGTGAGTCCTCTCTATTTTTAAGGAAATACTAAATTTCATCATATTTGTTACTTGAAAGGCACAAAAGCTGTCATCAAAGCAAGATATGTCTGGTCAAGCACTTTTGCATGCAACATCTTGGCATTAGAGCCCTCTGCCCTCATAGGCTATGGATGGCAACGGGGGGCTTGAGTGTGGTTTTCAGTTGCCTTCCTCTGTTTGTTTTACTCTTTTTAAGCCTTCTATTATAAAGTAAAGAAAATTCTCCTACTTTTCTTATGGTTTTGTTTGGTTGTTCTGTTACTACTCTTTTTTTTGCTGAAAGCAAATATTTTTTTTCGATATGAAAGAAAATATTGAAGAATTAGTTCTTAGAAATTTAATTTTATGAATAATGAAATTCTTGATTTTACTTTTATGTAGACCGACTATATTTGAATAGGTTTTTTGTTTAAATATTTAGTCACTTTAAGTGAATATGATTTTGTTTCTTAATATTTGCCTTTGCTGTCAACTTTGCTGATGTGGTAAAGCCATGCAGATTAAGATTTTGTGGTAACTATATTAGGATTTAAAAAGTTTTACCAAATAATGATTTAAAAAGGAGTATTAGAAACAATATTTTTCCTTAATGAAGGGCCAGTGAGCAACCAATATTTACTGCCATCCTGTCCCTGCTTTTGGGAGCAGAAAACTTGCTTTGCATCTTTCTCTCTCTCTCTCTCTCTCTCTCATCACAGCTTTGTCCCAATTTTGTCACCAAAACCATAGTTATTAATGGCAGAGTTTGTTGGGTTGATTGGCTTTTGCCATCTGCATGGTAAGGCAGAACTGTTTGGGTTTGTTGGGTTTTGCCATGCATATGGCAAGGGCTACATCAACAGGGCATTCCTGTTAGGTGCCTAGCTGAACACTTCACTCCGGTTGAAGCTTTGAGCACTTAGCTGAGCCACAATTGTGGTGACTTGTGCTTAACATGCATGCAATATCGCATTGTTGTCTTTCAACAATGTACCTGTACAGGCAACTTTCAAGTAAAATGTTTTGTTTGTTATGATGTAAGTATTCAAGTAAGCCATAACATATAATATAAGGCTGCTAGGTGTCTGGAGCAAGTTACTTGCCTTTTATGTGTGAGTGAAGGTTTGTTTAAACATGAAAATTAACGAGTGCCAGAATTTCATTTTTTCTTCTTAAGCATGTGGATAATGCCTTTAATAGTGTGAACTATTTTTATTGGTTAGGTAAGTAATTGAAATGTCAATTATTTCATGTAGGTTCTCTTGAGTTATGGAACATATACAAATTTGGAGCTTCTTGAATACTATGGGTTTCTTTTAGAGGATAATCCAAATGAGAAGGTTTTTATTCCATTGGAGCCTGACATACATTCCTCTAGTTCTTGGCCAAAAGATTCGCTATACATCCATCAAAATGGGAGGCCATCATTTGCTTTGATGGCTGCTTTGCGTGTGTGGGCAACTCCACCATATCAGCGGAAATCTATCAGACACCGAGCTTATTCAGGATCTCAACTGTCACAGGACAATGAAATATCTGTCATGACATGGATAGCTAAGAAATGCCATGCTACATTGAAGGCTATGCCAACATCAATTGAAGATGACAACTTGTTGCTTTCTTTCACCGACAAAATCCAGGAGTTTGATAACCTGTGGGAGTGGGGAAAGGTGATGCCTGCTTTTGGGGGTGAGTTTTGCAATCTTTTGCAAGCAACTAATCTGAAAAGAAACGATGAGTCATTTGCATCTCGGAGGGCTAAAATGTTGATAGATAGGTGGAAATTAGCAGTCCATTGGAGGCTTATTTATAAAAAAGTTCTTGTTGACTGCATTTCATATTGTACTGACACAATCAATTCTCTATCTAGTAAGAATGATATAATTTTGTGAGCTAAATAAGAAAGCATTTCACCTGTCACTATACACTATTTTGTTGGTTAAAATGTATTTTGGGATTAAAAAGTTTGATAAAAAAATAAACCGACAAAAGTGTAGCCATATGATTCTTCTCAAAACTCCTTTGGCTTAATCATTACGAGTGCAGCTTGCAGATTAGGTCTGAAATTTAGAGCTGAAAATTCATAGGATTTTTCATATGTCTAGCAATAAAAGATTTTGTAATATCTGATAATTTCTCGTATTTGATCGGCACGCATATTTGCTCATGCTTCTTTCTTGGCACCCAAAACTCAACCACAAAAGACTTGCAAATTTTTGTACAAATTCTTTCACCCATAAGAGCCCTCTTTAGAGCGGATTATCTACAACTCTTTCAAGCTTCATATCATTTTTCTTCTGCATTTTGCTTTGTGATCGAATTCAAGGGAAGATTGTGCATTTGGAGATAATACAAGACTTAATTGAAATCAAATTTACCATTTACCAACCCAAATTGTCCATTTTGCACGATCGAACAAATTCCCATGTGTGACATTTTTGTTTTTGAAAATTTACACTTACAATTGTTTGAAGGCCACCTCCTTTATCACTGATGATGATGCTTCCACTTGTTTTTGTCCTCAGATGCTGATAACTCCCTTTGTCTTAAAAAAAGGTATCCCGGCTAAAAATCAGTATTGAGGAAAAGACATGCATTCAAGTTATAATACAACGAAATTTAAAATTTTTTTTCTTGAGCAGAATCATATTTTGGTTATTTAGCATAAATAAAACCTAATTGAAAGATAATAATCATTATACCTGTTAACTTTACAATTGATCATTTAAAAACCCTTTGAAATGTTTAATTGAAATGGTCAAGTGTTTCCTCAAGAAGATGGTTCAAAAGCAACTCAAAACTCGGTTTTTAAGTTGTAAGTATCAATACCTTTGAATAAGGTATCGTTACTTTACGCAAATCAAGCAACAAGTATCAATACCCTTGAAAGAGTAATGATACCTTATTGGTAGTAAATAAAAAATTCAAAGTGCTGAAATGAAAGTATCAATACCTGCTTTGAAAAGTATCGGTACATTTCAACCTGAAAGCAAAAATTCTCAAGTAGGGTTTAAGAATCAATTCCTACCTTGATAAGTATCAATACATTTAAACCCCGAGAGCGAAAATTCCAAAATAGGAGAGCAAGTATAAATACCTTCAATGTGTTAGTGTAGTAAGTTCAATATAATAAAGACCAAGAGGGAGGTGAATTGGCCCCTTACAAATGCTTTTTCACGAGACCAAGCAATAAATCCTCACAATAGTTTTTATTACAATCAACCACAAACCCTCACAGTGGTTTCTAATGGGCTCAACCACAAACCCTCACTAATTTTTCAAGACTAAGTTAGAACCTTTCACAAAAATGTTTACAAATGGATAGTAATAAATGCCTCTCTAAGGTTGATGAGTTTGTGTTTAAGCTTACAATAAAATGGGTACAAGAATATCAACTTAATGAACAAAAAAGTTTTGCTTTAAGTGCTTGAATGCTTGAAAGAAGACTTAAAAGATGAGTGTAAGAGAAAAATGAAGATCTTGAAGCTTTTCTAGGGTTTGAGTGCCTTTGTGTGTATTCTCTTACTTCAAAATGGGTGCAAGGCTTCCTTTTATAGTCAATAGAGCTATTAGATACAAGTTTGATTCAAATCTGATAGTTGTTGAGACTTTGGGGTAGACTATAGAGCATCTAGAGTTAACTATGTTCTTCAAAATTTCAAATTAGGGCTTCTATAGTAGAATACAAGTGTCCTTTAGTTGATATACTTCCAAAAAGCTTGTGATTTTGAGATCAGAACTTGGAGGGTTGATTAGGAGTCTCCTAGGGTTGACTAGGGCTTCCAAAAATTGTCATTCCTTCCTGCATTTTGCCTCAAGGTTGACCGAACCCTTTATAAGATTGATTGGTGATAACTCTATTACATAGAGTTATTTTGCCGTATTTTGGATACCAAAATAGCTAAGTTCTTGAGTTTTAGGTTTGGAATTAGGTAGTTTTATTTACTTTTCTTAAAATAGCTTAAATCATGTTGAATCAATATTTATTACGCATTTTTCTTTAATTTGATGTTAAAATCCTTTAAGTTTAGTTATTGCTGGCTTAGTCTCTTGTTTTTGAAGGTCTTTAGAAGGAAAAACCTTGATTTGCTATGAATCGTGCAAGTATGGATAAGTACACTCCTCATACATGATGTAGTATTTTGAGCGTAAATTTCAATACAAAGATCTAATTGGTTTGATTTTTGAACCATTGAAAAGTTAAGAGGTAGATCTATAATTTTTTTTTTACCATTTTATCTAGTTCAGCTTCGAAGTAGGAGAAAATCATGTAACAAGTTGAAAGACTGTAGCAGATTCTGCACAAGGCAGTGCAAAGAAGCAAGGCCGTGGTGCCTTGATGCTGCAAATACCCCATACATGGACTAGAGGCTAGAGTGCCAAGGCGTTGGTGAAAAAAGATCGCAGTGCCGGTGAGGGATGCATGCACCATACTTGAGGCCGATAGGAGAGCACTGCAGCTCCCGCACGTGGTTTTTAATTTTTGCAAATTACGAATTTTTAAAAACTAAGGCTTTTAAGGAAATATAAAAAGGACTTTTTAGAGCAGCTTTTTTGAGGTTGGTCATGTTGGTCCCAATGGAGTGTTAGAGGGGGGGGGGGGGGCAATAGCATTTTTAAAGAAATTTGATGGAAACTTTTAAGGTTGAAAAACTTTTGAAGGATTTTGAAAAGAAGAGTTTAAAACTTGTAAAGGCAGAAAATCACCAAGTAAAGAGAGGCTAAAGAAAATTGGACAAAACACAAGTATTTATAGTGGTTCGGTCCTTTTGACCTACACCCACTATCTTGATCTCCCAATCAAGCATTTTTCAACCCAACCTCACTAAACTAGTGGAATTGACAGCTTCCACCAAGCTTTTACAAGGTAAGCTTCTAACTCAAGCTCAAAACCGTTACAAGATTCCCTAAGCTTTCCTAAGCTTAGTCTACCTCTTAGAATGTCTCTCACAGTCTAAGTAAACAAGAAATACAGAAAAGATGAAGTACAATTGATCACTTAACTTATCTAAGATGTACAAAGTTAAGCTCAAATATTTTTTCAAAGGATGGGAGTGAAATAATGGTGTTAATAGAATATTTTTGGTCTTCTAGGCTCAAAATCACTTTAGGTATCTTCTCTCTACCATTTCTGACCATTTGAGCATCTAATTATACTTGGAGAATAATTTCTAGCTATTAGAAATAGTTTTGGAACAGAAATAGCTGTTATTTTGTCTTTAAGCAACTCTTTTCAAATTACTGGCAATGACTTTTTAACTGATTAAAGGTGAGCGCTAACTATTAAAGCTTTTCTGTTTGATAGTTTGCTTTATTGTGTTAACCAATTAAAGGTGGCTTTAACCGATTAAGAACATTCTATTTTCAAACTTCTCCAACCAGTAGTGTTCTTTTAATTGGTTAAGCCCCCGTTAACTGATTAAGGCTTCTCTATTTCCACTTTAACCGATTGAAATAAATGTTAACCGATTAAAATATCTTCAAATTTGAAATCCTTCATTTGGTGCTCATCAACGGTCAATTTCATTTCAAATTTGAATTTAGGTGCTTGTTAGGTACTTCAAGTTTGACCCTTAATCGATTAACCTCTTTTGGTTAACCGATTAATAAACTTTTGTTTTGCGTCTAATACTTTCTTAACTAATTAAATTTGTGTTAACCAATTAAGGCTTTTTCTGCCTATCTTAAGTGTAGCACCCAGAATTACTTTAGCTGATTAAGTATCTATGTTAATTGATTAAGACTGATATGTTTTCATTAAAACTCTTTCTTCTTTGCTTGTTTAACCAATTAACCCATCTTGCAACTGAACATGCATCTTTACTTGCTTTCAAACAACAAATGATTTAAAGAATTTAAGCTTTCTTCTGCACACTTAAATAATATAATTAGATACTAATGAATGAGCATGTTTTGTTATCATTAAAAACACATGGAGTCAATCTTATTTTTGATGATGACAAAACACTTTGAGATTAAAAGTGCAATGTCTATGTTCAGTATGAATGCTTTAAATTTTTATGCATAATGAGGATTGCTCCCCCTTAGTTAATGCATCTAGTTTTCTTTAAAGATTTGCAATAAAATATTTATAATATCCATAATAGCTAAACAAGATATACAATATCCATAGTAGCTAAGCAAGCTATATTGAATATCCATAATAACTAGCACATAATATTCAACAAAACCAAAACTAAGCATCATACACATAAATTAAACATAAAGACCTATCAAACTCTATTTAGCTTAGTCTTTCTTTTCCCCTTTTTTGTCATCATTGAAAAATATTTTTAAAACTCCCCCTTAATGAGTGCATCTAGATTTTCCTTTAATCTTTAAAATAGACTTTAATGAATGGGAATTGTAATCACTCATACAACTAAGTCATACAAGCTTATAGATATAGTTCAATAACTTCAAGAGTCAAGCAAGCTTGTAACTATGTAAGAACAAATGTATGAGAGTTAAATCATTTCAAGAACTTGTCAAAGATCACTCAAATAATGTTCAAGCAAGTCTGATCATTTTATCATAATCAAAATTATAATAATTTAAAGCAAATTTGATCATTTTGTCATAATCAAATCTATAATAATTTTAAGCAAATTTGATCATTTTGTCATAATCAAAATTGTAATAATTTTAATGTCAAGCCCTACTCTATTATATACTTGTCATGTCATTCATGTGCTTGATAAAATGTTTGCATAAGTGAATGTATCGAAAAATCGTTAAAAGTTGGTATTGTACCTAGTGGTACAATTAAGTTGATTAAAACCTCGAACTAGTTTGAATAGAGATTTTAGGATATATTTGAGAGTTATTGAACCTTAGAATGTCTTAATATGGTGATTCGGAGTTCGAGGATTAATTTGGAGTCAAATTAGGAATTTTCATAATGTTAGGGTAAAATGGTCATTTTGCCACCCAAGGGCAAAATTGGAATGTTGGATGATGTTTTGACTAATTTGATTAATTAGAGCATTATTTGAATTTGAGAAGTGAAAAAATTCAATTTCTGACATTTTTCCGAACATAGGGGCAAAACGATCATTTTAAGTGTCCATGAGGACGAAATTGGAAATTTTAGAATTTTACACCACCATGACACTTGTCAAATCCATGAATTTCACCTATTATTTTTTTAAGTGAGAGATTATATGTGGTGGGAATGAAATGCTTAATTGTTAAGTTTTTAAACATGGACCAATTAAACGGTGACAAGTGTCAAGCTTTAATATTATTTTAATTACCTATATAAACTCACTTAAAACCTTCACATTCACATTCTTATGGCCGGCCAAGCAAGGGAACAAAGAGAAAAAGATAAGAACAAACCCTAAGAAGGAAAAATTAAAGAGAAATTATTGGATTTCAAGAAATCAAGCAAGTAAAGGTAAGATTTTTTAATTTTAGCTTGTGATCTACCTTTTCCATGCATTCTTTTTCATTCTCCATGGCTGAAATTCAAGTTTCAAGAGGGAACCTTTGCTGGCCAAATCTAGAGAGAGAAGTTTTGGTGATGAATTTTGCTAGATTTCATAATATCCTAGTGTTTTTAGTCATTTTGTGATGTTTGGAAGGAAAAACAAGCAAGAAAATCACATGTTCTTCAACCACCCTCATGTGGCCGAATTTTCTATAGGGCATGTTGATGATGGATTTGATTGTAAATCATGTTATTTAGCTAGGAATTGATGAATTATGGTATCGGATATCGAAATTGGAATGAATTTCGGTTACGGTGAATTAAGTCACATTTAAGCTCATTGAGGTACTTTGGTGTATTTGGAATATTGGAAGTGTAATGAAGATATTTGGAGTTGAATTAGATGTTTTGGCTAATTAAACAAGGCATAGTGCGAGTTAGGTCAAATGCCAATTCAGTTCAATCATAATTGAACCCACGTAGAACACCATAATTAAGTGATTATTCAGACAATTCTCATTCAATGTCATGCATTCATATAGAGCTTGAAATAGTTTTATAACAGTTTGTCACAAATATATTAAATTACATGTCGTGTATTATGTATAGGTGGTGAGCCCTCTGATAAGGGTAAGGATATTGTGCCCGAGGACCAAGAATAGGGGTACTCCAAACTCCTGCTATTGTGAGTAATCAGATGTTCATCTTAATTATCTAAAATGGTTTATACTTGTTTTAAGATTTTAAAGAATAAGGCACTTAATTTGCAAATTATTATGTTTTACATTTTAAATGTTGGTTAAATGAATGAGATTTATAAATTATTCTAAAACTAAATGTTGATTTTCGAAATAGAGTAAGTGAAGGCTATATATTCGTATTATATATATATACATGATTTGAATTGATGGCTTATGAAATTGTGGTAGCATGAATGGTTGAAATTGAGGTTTTGTGAATTATATAAATTGTTTTGTCTTACATTGACAGGTTGGATAGTACTATATTAGTCATGTTATGCTGTCGAAATTTTATTGATTTGGTGGGTTATGTATTTAGCTTACTGCAGTGGGCGGGTTTTCATGGACCAGCCTATTAGAGGGACACGATAAACCCTGTTATATTTTACCTTAGTACGAGAGGCGCGGAAGGTATCTCCTAAGGTAAGTTTAGAGTTCACTTCAAGCCGAACCACCATGTGAGGATGAAACTCAACCAACACCAAGGAATGACTATATTTTAAAAGTAAAAATATGGGTATATGTCGTTTTAACATCCTTGGCAGACTCGACTGGATGTCCGGGCCAAGGTGTCACCGAGTATGAGTTTTGGCACAAGCTAAGTTTTTAAGAGAATCATAAGCCTTGTTGATTATTTTGATGAAATGTAATTGTTTTATAGGAATTGAAATGAGTTTTGAATGTTATGAACTATATTACGATGGGATGGTTTAACTGTCTCCATTTACTCGGCTTTAGATGTTATAGATGAATTTTGCTTACTCACTGGATTTGTAAAAACTCACCCTTTCTTTTTATCCATTTCAGGCTCAGGACAGTCTGTAGACAGCCAATTTTGTCGAGGGTTGCTTTTGGATTTGCATCCTTAGAAATCGAAGGTCTACAGTCTTGTATATTTTCGGTTATTTTGGGATCCACATGTCATTGTAGAATATTTTCTTATACCTGGTTTAGTGTGCTATTATATATATGAATTTATTTTGCTCTTACGCTACAAAAATTGTTTATGCAGGATTCTATAAATATTGTTTTATAAGAAAATAAAATATTTTATTTAATATTTTTATTTAGTTTGATTAGCCAAAATTTCATTTTAAATGGATGATTTAGATTACTAAAATTATATTTAGATAAGAAATGTATATTTTTCAATCGTATGTTGTATTTTCACCAAGTTTCAAAATTTTCGAATAAAAATGACCAAAATACCCCTGTGTGGCAGAAATTACTTTTTTTTTTTGTTTTTGATTTAAAAATAGTTTATATTGCCTTAAAACATGATATTTAGTAGCTGTTGCTACAGGGGAGACGTAAAATTGATGCAAGAGCCTTGCGAGGTTTCGGTTGACATTCAGAGTAATGAATGCCTATAGAGACATCGCGACGGTTGTCACGGGCTCGAAGGGAGTACCGGGTCGTGACATTTAAAGTTAATAATCTCCCCCTTTTTGATATGACAAAACTATGAGCATAATTTCCATATGAAATGATTTTAAAATCTCCCCCTCAAGATATGCATAAAATTAAATTTGCTCATAAACCTTCTCCCATTTTTTATAATATCAAAAAGGTTCAAAAGTGTGAGCATTAAACACTTAAGCTCAAGAAATAAGGGTTAGCAAAAAAATCAAGAATATAAGCATTAAGACCATGAATATGTAACCATAAAGCCACCAAATCATCATATATATGCATTTAATATCCTTAACCAAGTTTTTAAAAAATATAGCCATTAAACACATTCGAGTATTAATTCATCAAGAGAGTAATTTTTACACCCACTATCGTCGTATTGTGAAACCTCTACCTCCCTAGACTCGTAACTAGAAGTAGAAACGATAACACGGACTAGGGGTAATTTCGTCATTTTCTTGGTGAGCTCTTAAAAGTAGATTTCCTAATATTATTAAGGCCTAAGTAGGCCTAAGGAATAAATGAATGATGTATATCATGATAAATAAACGAAGAAAATAGAAATACTGATAATTTTCATAATAGGGGTAAAACGGTCATTTTGCATCTCGGGTAAAAAATTTTACATTTTCGTGAACCTAAGTATTTCTAGACTATTATGGACTTTGTCTTAATGTCAAAGAAATAAAAAGATTGCACAAAGGATAGGAGGAAGACAAAGTCACCTTGTTGAGGTCATTTAGGTAAATTGCATGAAACTTGGATAAACTTTAAGCATAAATATCTCATTCCTCCAACAGCTTCCTCATTTTTCCAGCAGCTTCTTCTTCTTCCTCCCATCTCATGTTTCTTTCATCCTCCATGAAAGCTTCTCTCAAAGCTTCCATCACCCTCTCAAACTGACCTTTAATTTCATGCATTTGCCCACTCCTTCATAGGGTTTTTCATGCTCTTCCACTTTTACACCTCAACAGCCTTTAAAAGTCTTTCTTTAGTACATTCACTCACTAGCTGGACGTGTAGAGAGAGAGAGAGTGATTTTCCTTATTAGCTTGAAGAATTTTGAAAGAGAATTCAATTACAAAGACCATCAAGGTGAGTATGAGTTAGGGTTAATCTCTTTAGTTGTTGATAATGTCTAGTAATTAGATTTGTGAGTGTTTTATTGTTGAGGTTGTTTATTCATTTTTAGTGTGATTAGAGTAGTGCAAATAATAGCCATTTAGTTGTAGTTGAAAGTTAGTTAGGGATGACTAATAGAACTTGATTTAGGAAATAGCTTCCGGAATGGTATTAATGCCTAGTTAGGTTGATGGCGATGTTGTTGTGTGTGATAGGTTCCAACGGAACCCCACACCTCCATTCGAAACATTAATGGAATTTAGAGCCCACCGAAACATCAATAAAGACTAGTGAGTGAGCTTGCATTTCAAAATGTTTTGGGAAATGCCTACATGTTCAAATAAATCATTTGAAAGTTTTAATTGTTTTTGCTTTAAAAATATACTTGGGGAACAAGCACTTGATGAAATGTTTCTACCTTGTGAAATGTGTAATATGAATAGTTCATGTGTTCTCATATTATATTGATATGTATATTATGCTTTGGATGCTCCTTTTGTGTGATAATGATGACCCAGCTATGTGCGGTGTGGGAGTGCACATAAGTTGATGATGACCCAGCTATGTGCGGTGTGGGAGTGCACATGAGCTGATGATGATGATATTGCATTGTGCGTGTAGGGAGTGCACATGATCTGAGTGTGGCAGGATGGTATGCATGATGATGTATGTATATATATATATATATATATGTTATAGGAAGTTTATGAAAATAATTGTGATTGTGTTGTATGTTGGCATTGTTAATTGCTCCCAAATTGCTTTTCATTTTAGCAAAAAAATGGCTTTTGATGTAACAATACCCCTTTTAACTAAATTGCTCTATTTCTCGCTGCAACGAGAAACTCTCAGGTTGGGTGGGGGTTACACTGGCCTAGTTCTCGCTGCAGTGAGAAATTTCTTGAAGCTTCTCGCCGCAGCGAGATTCATTCTTGCTGCAGCGAGAAACTCTCGAGTGGTTTCAAAATTCTTGTGTAGTGATTTTACTTTGACACAGATTTTGACCACCTTCAAATTAAAAATGGGCAAAGTTGTAAACATCAAAGTTGTAGCCCAGCCTCTTAGCTTTCTAATGACTCAAAAATCATGTCAATTGGACTTTTTTAGTGGGAGATATACTTAAAAAACCAAAACATATGCAAACTAAGAATGCCTTATCACTGCAGTGAGAAAACCTTCTATTTGCTTGTCTTGCTTGGTCATTGCTGAAACTTTCATTCTATTCAACTTCATGGTTTATCATGGATCTTTTAACATTAAGGGATTAAATATTCAAAGTAAGTGCATCATGTTTTCTAAAACATTCCTTATTGTTGCTTGTTCCCTTCTTATGTTCACTCACTGAGTTTATACTCACTCTTTTAAATTGCATGTTTTCAGATCCGTAGATAGTTGGGACCAAGACTAAGGCATCCACTTGCATTCACTCTTGGTAGGTATCATGGCATTCGATAGCCGTACCCTCACCAAAGTCACTCCGCTAGTCGTCAGAAGTCTTTTATATGAGTACATGTACATTAAATGTAAATTGCTAGGAATCACTTGCCAACGATGCGTGTATTGTTTGGAATGATGGTGCCAGTATGAGATGGCTATGAATAACCTTATTTTGAGATCATACAAATGTAAATTTTTGGTATTGATATTGTATTATGAAAATACGTCTAGTTGCAAATTACAAATGGTGGTCTAGTAATGGTGATGAAAAATTGATGGGATAGTTAACGAGATTATGTAAAGAGGCTTGCTTGGGCTTAGTGGGCTACGTCCACTAGGCCCATGCACCGGTCATGGCTTGGAATTTGGGTCGTGATAAAAGTGGTTTCAGAGCCTTAGGTTTAGCTGAGTCTTAGAATTTCCTGTGTCTGTCAGCAGAGTTGTTAGTGTTAGTGTAGAGTCCTATTCTTGGTTTATGGGTGCACAACACAAATAAGGGAAGGAGGCTACATGAACTCTCTTTCATCTAGAAGCCTACCTTTGTCTTAGTACTAAAAGGTTAAGAATTAATCCATGTTTATGTACAGATTTGAGGTGCCCCTGTAACACAACATGAGCAGCAGTAGGAAGAAACAAGAAAAGTCCCCTAATGCTTAAGAGGGATCGATGGACTCCACTGCTGGGAGTTGTTATGCGCTAAAGGTTGAAAGCGTGTTTAGTAATTCACTCCGACCTCCTGATGAACGGATTCCACCGGGAGTTGAAATAATGTTTCGTAAAGGGAAAGGTCTCGAAAGTAGTGAAAGCCTTGCAAATAAGGATAGCTCTGGTATTCGGGGATGCATGAACAAATTACTAGATGAATGGTATAAAAAAAAGATGGAAGAGGCAATTGTAAAAGGAGATATTCGTCCTAGGAAGGTAACCGTTGTCCAGCACTTTCCTCCTGGATGTGGAATAGGTGTTGCACCTGTGAGTAGGGAGGAATTAGAGAGGCAACAACAAGCTTGGATGAATAAGAAATAAGAGGATCCTGAAGAGGACCCAGAGGAGGATCCGTCGATGTGTTCGGATCAGCGTGACGGAGATCCTAAGGACACTTAGTAATTTCGTTGAACTTTACATTATTTTAAGTCTAGGCAGACGTGATGTAAATGAAGTAGTAGTAGTTATCTGTACAAAGGACTTAAGAGTTTGACTTTTATTTTCGTGTGACTCGAACGGATTATGAAGTAGCTGTTTAAATGACTTGGTGCATATGGAAATCTTATGATATGACAAAGGTGGACTAGCAATATAATTATTGAGTAAAGATATTCACCTTAGTGGTGTGGCTGGTCACCTCAAATAATTATTAAAGGTCGACATGGAAAATTATTAATGGTATAAACAACTACAAGACTTGACAAATGATTACCAGTTAATCGTGGAAAGGTGAAAATTTGAAATTTCAATTGCAGTTACAATTTGGTAGAATATGAGCGAAATTAATGAGACTATAGATGACACTTTGAATGGTTAATGTGATTAAGTTGAGAATTGTAAACTTAAGTGTTCAGGGAATTATGACCCGATATTCCTGTGGATGAGAATGTTAAGGAGCATATGCTGGATAAACAGGAAAAAGGGTCAAAAAGGATGATTCGTTGGTTGAGTGGCTGTAGTGTGTAGGTAGATCTTAAAGAGTTGTGCAATGCACAAAAGAAGAAAAAGGTATGAAAGTCTTTTATTTGTTTCTTATAAAGTATGATTGGCGGTAAGAATGGAGGCACATGGTGCCCTAACATTATAAAATGATAATTTGACACAAATATAGCCCATTGGAGGTAAATTATGGAACTTGGGAAAGATAAATTCTTGATGTAATGAAAAATTGTGAATGTAGAATGTGGAGAAGGATGAATTATTTTTAGGTCGTTTGTACTAAAATGTCAATAAACTATTTGAGTTATGAGACAAGAAAGATAATTAATTATGGATGGTTAGAATGGTGGGATGCCATAAATAATGAATAATTATGTGTGTGGTGTTATATATATATATCTTGAGAAGTCATTACACAATATGGAGAGGATGTCCTAAGGTGGGACTTAATGACTGATGATGAGTGTTAAAGGATAATATGAGTTGAAAGTATTGACTTGGCCTAATACGTATGATAAGCAAAATGAAAATACACCTGCTGATGGAAACTGTAGTATAGGCTTAAAGGAAAGCCATGCGGTTGAGAATGATTGGTACAGTAGTCTTAAAAGTAAAAGAATTGCTTCGATAAAGTAAATTCCAGCAGCTGCAATGTCACAGCGCTGACTGCCCAATGCTGCCGCTTTAAGAACCTCTCATGGCTAGAAAGCACGAGCAAACTGTGAGTGGCATAAAGATGAAACTCACAAGTTGAATTATGGTTATTGGTATTGATGTTGAGCTTTGTTATTTGGAGTTTTAAGTACATCGGAAGAGTGTTTATCTGAATGAATTGAAAGGTTTCTTTAATGCCTTATATATGGGCATGTAAGTAAAAGAAAGAGAGTTAAAGAGTTCTCGAGATAGCTACATTGAGATAAACTACCATGTGAAGTATTAAAATGAATAACATGTTGACTAAAGTCAAATCCTAAGAAATAAAGAAGACAAGAGGTTAAGCCTTGTTAAAGGCTAAGGAAAAAAAATGAGTGAAAGGTTAGATGAAGGTATGGGACATTGACAAGGGATGTCAATACCAGGTGATGAAATTGTGAATCAAGGATTACAAGGGTAGCATAGCAAATGAGTTAATATAAAGCATTGCTATGAAGATTTACAAATCTCGTCTTGACTTAGTTGAATGAAGAGGGTTAGTAACAACACAAGGCCAATTATAGGGCATGCTAGAAACCCATGAAGATAAATTGAAGTATGAATAGATAAGCAGGCATTTAAATATCTTGGTGAATAAGTGCATGCCTTTTTGGAATGATATGCTCTGAAGGTTAAGGAGCCAATAAGTGATTAAGTGTTTCAGGAATGCACAAACATCCTTGAGAAGGAATCACTAAACATACGCGGCAAGTATAACATCTGGAAATTGGAAACTTGCTAAAAAGCCTAATGGCTAGACCACGGGTTAAATAATTATATACGGTGAGATATAAGTTTAAGGTGAGTATCTACAAGGAAATCTCAAGAGGAATCTTGCTGTGAATCTTGTAAAAACAAGCATTAAGTTGGGTTGTTATAAAAAAAAAAGGGAAGCTATAAGTCGAGAGTGATGCTCATATTGACATGGAGGGGTACTTGAGAAGAACCTTGTTCTCAGTCTTGTAATTTCAAGTACAAATTGTAAATTGGCTAAGGGAGACTGATGTTATATTGGTATAAAAGAATAGTGTAAATGATGATTGAAGGTAACTTTGATAATGAAGTTGGATAATGGAAACCTTCTAACGTATTATGGAATTGGAATTCGAAAATGTATGAGGCACGCATGATTTGAATGAGTTTAAGTCATAAGTGACTGGTTAATCTCGAATTGCAAAAGGGATATATAAGGATGACTTTTAGGGATTGTGGTATTGCATAAGATGCAATGATCAAGAAAAAATGAACCTTTGAAGGATCAATGAGGTTATAAAGCATATACGCATACTGGATTGCAAGATAATGAAAATGATATTTAGTAAGTGAAATGTGACTAATGAGATTGTGGTGCAAGGATATATATAGTACAATGAAACTTAAGTATATAATTGGAAATGATAAGAAGGGAGTATAAGCATGCAAATGATGTGACGTTATGCGTAGGCATGATGAGAATTCGTATGGATTACGTAAGAGATAACTTATGGTAAGACGCAAGTTGAATGATAATTTAAACATCTAAAAAGGGTAATAAAAAATTGATTATCCCCCAATGTTCGTAAATCAAATATGAGAATGTTGACATGAATTATGAGACTTATTATATTGAATTTTGGTTATGGATAGAAATGAATAAAAGTGAAATTTAGCTCGAAGGTGCTTGAACGCAAGGATCCCCACACATAATAAGGAATGTTAACATTTATAAGTGCGTGTACATACGTATGTGTGGAATTGATGACGTAACCAACCAAGGTAACAAATTGTTCTTAGTGATTCGAAATTTGAGCATGATATATTTGATGAAGTTGGATGGATAGTACAACAAAAAGAGATCTCATCGGAAGTTGAGCTATGTTGATATAAGAAATTTGGAGAAATAGTCAAAGAAAAGATATCAAGGGAATGTAATCTATAGCATGATTAAGACATGAAAGATGGACTAATATGATTAAGAAGATTTAAGTTGCATAAATACGAAATAAATATGAAGAGTGAGGGAATGGTTGAAAGATTCAATTCCCCCTGATGTTGAAATTATGAATAGGAATGAGTAGGACATGTTTATAATGCCATAAGTTATGCAATAGTGTACGGGGATAAAATAAGGAATGAATGTTGGGGAGTTGACAGGGAATGAGGTAATAAGATGATGATTAGGTATGCATAAGCAAGTATAATATATGATCAAAATCACTATGATTGAGCTGGAGTTATGATTCGGGGTTAATGATGGAAGACAAAGGCGTGCTCGGCGGCTTAATGATAAAAGGGAGAACATTAGTGAAAAATACCATGGTTCTGACTCGAAGATGATAATAGATATAAGTTACGTACCCTGATCTTGTAAAATGTTTTAGTTGAACGGAAGGTAACGAACTGCATAAATCAAAATTCCCTATAAAGGAAGGAACGAAATAAGATCATAGAGTGAGATTAATAACTCGACATCGACGTGAATTTGAGGATGAATTCTATTTAAACGGGGGAGAGTGTTACACCCAGTACCCTCATATTGTGAAACCTCGACCTTCATAGACCTGTAACTAGAAGTAGACACCATAACACGGACTACGATAATTTCGTCATTTTCTTGGTGAGCTCCTAAAAGTAGATTTCCTAATATTATTAAGGCCTAGGTAGGCCTAAGGAATAAATGAATTATGTATATCATGATAAATAAATGAAGTAAACAGAAATACTGATAATTTTCATAATAGGGGCAAAACGGTCATTTTGCATCTCGAGTAAAAAATTTTCATTTTCGTAAACCCTAGTATTTCTAGACTATTATGGACTTTGTCGTAATGTCAAAGAAGTAAAAAGATTGCACAAAGGATAGGAGGAAGACAAAGTCACCTTGTTGAGGGCATTTTGGTAAATTGCATGAAACTTGGATAAACTTTAAGCGTAAATATCTCATTCCTCCAGCAGCTTCCTCATTTTTCCAGTAGCTTATTCTTCTTCTTCCTCCCATGTCATGTTTCTTTCATCCTCCATGAAAGCTTCTCTCAAAGCTTCCATCACGCTCTCAAACTAACCTTAAATTTCATGCATTTGCCCACTCCTTCATAGGGTTTTTCATGCTCTTCCACTTTTGCACCTCAACAACCTTCAAAAGTCTTTCTTTAGTACATTCACTCACTAGCTAAACGTGTAGAGAGAGAGAGAGAGAGAGAGAGAGAGAGAGAGAGAGAGAGAGTGTGTGTG
>NC_030853.1:4721252-4749382 GCF_000208745.1 Theobroma cacao
TTCCACTTTTACACCTCAACAGCCTTTAAAAGTCTTTCTTTAGTACATTCACTCACTAGCTGGACGTGTAGAGAGAGAGAGAGTGATTTTCCTTATTAGCTTGAAGAATTTTGAAAGAGAATTCAACTACAAAGACCATCAAGGTGAGTATGAGTTAGGGTTAATCTCTTTAGTTGTTGATAATGTCTAGTAATTAGATTTGTGAGTGTTTTATTGTTGAGGTTGTTTATTCATTTTTAGTGTGACTAGAGTAGTGCAAATAGTAGCCATTTAGTTGTAGTTGAAAGTTAGTTAGGGATGACTAATAGAACTTGATTTAGGAAATAGCTTTTGGAATGGTATTAATGACTAGTTAGGTTGATGACGATGTTGTTGTGTGTGATAGGTTCCAATGGAACCCCACACCTCCATTCGGAACATTAATGGAAGTTAGAGCCCACCAAAACATCAACAAAGACTGGTGAGTGAACTTATATTTCAAAATGTTTTGGGAAGTGCCTACATATTTAAATAAATCATTTGAAAGTTTTAATTGTTTTTGCTTTAAAAATATACTTGGGGAACAAGCTCTTGATGAAATGTTTCTACCTTGTGAAATGTTCAATATGAATAGTTATGCGTTCTCACATTATATTGATATGTATATTATGCCTTGGATGCTCATTTTGTGTGATAATGATGACCCATCTATGTGCGGTGTGGGAGTGCACATAAGTTGATGATGACCCAGTTATGTGCGATGTGGGAGTGGACATGAGCTGATGATGATGATATTGCATTGTGCGTGTAGGGAGTGCACATGAGCTGAGTGTGGTAGGATGGCATGCATGATGATGTATGTATATATATATATATATATGTTATAGAAAGTTTATGAAAATAATTGTGACTGTGTTGTATGTTGGCATTGTTAATTGCTCCCAAATTACTTTTCATTTTAGCAAGAAAATGACTTTTGATGTAACAATACCCCTTTTAACTAAATTGCTCTATTTTTCACTGTAGCGAGAAACTTTCAAGTTGGGAGCGGGTTACACTGGCCTAGTTCTCACTGCAGTGAGAACTTTCCTGAAGCTTCTCGTTGCAGTGAGATTCATTCTTGCTGCAGCGAGAAACTCTCAGGTGGTTCCAAAATTCTAGTGCAGTGCTTTCACTTTGACATAGATTTTGACCATCTTTGGATCAGAACTGGGCAAAGTGGTAAACATCAAAGTTGTAGCCCAGCCTCTTAGCTTTCTAATGACTTAAAAATCATGTCAATTGAACTTTTTTAGTGGGAGATATGCTTGAAAAACCAAAACATATGCAAACTAAGAATGCCTTATCGCTGCAACGAGAAAACCCTCTGTTTGCTTGTCTTGCTTGGTCATTGCTGAAACTCTCATTCTATTCAACTTCATGGTTTATCATGGATCTTGTAACATTAAGGGATTAAGTATTCAAATTTTGAAATGAGGGGTTTTAACCAAAAATTTGATTAAATTGCATGGTTTTATCGTAAGTGCATCATATTTTCTAAACATTGCTTATCATTGCTTGTTCCCTTCTTATGTTCACTCACTGAGTTTATACTCACTCTTTTAAATTGCATGTTTTCAGATCCGTAGATAGTTGGGACCGAGACTAAGGCGTCCACTTGCATTCACTCTTTGTAGGTATCATGGCATTCGATAGTCGTACCCTCACCAAAGTCACTCCGCTGGTCATTAGAAGTCTTTTATATGAGTACATGTACATTAAATGTAAATTGCTAGGAATCACTTGCCAACGATGCGTGTATAGTTTGGAATGATGGTGCCGTTATGAGATGGCTATGAATAACCTTATTTTGAGATCATACAAATGTAAATTTTTTGTATCGATATTGTATTATGAAAATACGTCTAGTTGCAAATTACAAATGGTGGTCTAGTAATGGTGATGAAAAATTGATGGGATAGTGAACGGGATTAAGTAAAGAGGCTTGCTTGGGCTTAGTGGGCTATGTCCACTAGGCTTATGTGCCGATCATGGCTCGAAATTTGGGTTGTGACAGTAATCAATAAGATTGTCACATGTGTATATATCTATAAGCGAAATGTGGACATAAAATTTATGAATTTCAAAAAAGATAAGCATAAAGATGTTAAATTAGCACATAAGCCATATTTCAACTCCAATACCAAGTGTTAAAGCTCAATATACCAATTGATAGATATAAGGAAAATCTCCCCATTTATAAAAGCGCAGTATCAATTATAAGAGATGGAATCATTTTAAAGCTCATTATATCAATTGGTAAAGCACTAGTAAAGACTTCCCCATCATTAAGCATTCCAAGCATATAAACTTTAAGGCTCAAATGCATTTAAGAAAGATATGATCAATTTAAAGCTCAAGTTTGAAGAGACAATTCTAAAGCTTGTTGCTAATTTTAAAGCTAGATACTAATTAAGAAAACTTAAGGCTTGATACCAATTATGCATTTCAACATTTAAGTTTAAGTGAGAGGCAATATAAGGCACAATATCAATTTTGGTGTTTAAAAAGATGTTACTGGTAATGAAGAACACCAAATGTTGAATTCTCACTAAACCTTGTTGTTGAAGATCTCAATTCCTCATGATATCAATGACAATGGTTAACTCCCCCTTAAGAAATCATAAGCTTAACACAAATTGTTAGAGATCCTTAGTAGATCAAATATTAGGAGAGAAATCATGAGCCTAGAATTAATGAGCATTCAAATGAATATTCAATTTATTTTCTTAGTAGTCAAGTATTCATGGAATTAAAAGAGTAAAAGCATTTTAATAGATATTCAACATACGCATCAAATACTCATATTTGCAAGAAATATTTGCAAAGTAGTTCTTAGGCATATCTATGGTATCATTAGTCTTCAAGCATCATTCTCAACTATTATAAAGCATTATCAATAATTAATCGTCATCATGCATTCATTATTTATTCTCAATATTAATCAACCGAGCAGTATCAATCAAGCATTTCCAGGAAATTCCCTAATTCATATATAAAAATAGCAACTCAAGAAGAAATTAAAAAAATATCATCTTTAAGCATTTTTAGTGAGTACTCTTCCAAATAATTTTCAAGTGGTCATTCATCCAAGACATTTTGAAGCAAGCATTGAACTTTAATTTTGTACATGTTATTTCTCAATATTCTTCATAATTCATAAGTGATACTAAATAAAAAAAATAGAAAATAAAGCACTCAACTCATGAATATGTTCAAAGTGAGCATCAAAGCATCAATGAATACCAATTGTTAAGATTCAAAAAAGAGATTAGGCATTTATTACTAACTAAAGCTATAGGCGATATTTCTTTTGACAATTTAAGTTGTTTATCGTAACATATAAGCTAAAGTTGGATGCACACAAAATCTTTAGATCATGTAAACATTAAGGCTCAATCAAGGCATAGTTAACATTTTAATGCATATTCAAAATAAATTTCAACTATGTCAACTCACAATATATGTCATGATCAAACTTGACTTGAGTTATACAATTAAGCACTATAAGCAATTCTATCACTTAAGTCAAGTTATAGTCTTCAATCATTAAGGTCAAGTAAGATTAAATGTCATGTAAGCATGTGACTTGACCAATACAATAGATGAACAAAAAAAAATATTTTCATTAAGTTCAATGATTTGATCCTAGTCAATTTTATGAGCCTAGGCAATGATTCAATCTTAAAACAATCATTTAAGTACAGACATGAAACATATTTCAAGAATTGTTCCTAGGCTAATCATTTGACCATTTCAATTCTCAAGATATGTTTTTTCAATGTAAGCATATGAGAAATAATAAAATAAAGCACTTATGAACAATTTCTCATTTTTCAAAAAATTTTCAATTAAGCACAAAAGAATTAATAATATCAATATGAGTGTCATGTTTTGGAATAAACAAATTCAAGCATTCATGACAGTTTTCCAATTTTTCAACAAGTTTTGCAATTTCAAGAACATGTGTTTACATTAAATGATCATGAAAGTGTTCATAATACATGTTTTTAGGGGCCAATATTTTTTTTTAAGTTGACACAGAGCCACTTTAATCAATTCAAGCTAGCTTTAATCGATTAAAATGTCTTTTAAAAATAGGTTTAAAAACACAGAACTATTTTAATCTATTAAAGTTAACTTTAATCGGTTAAAACTCTTTTGACTTTAAATCTCAACTTTACACAAAAGCAAATTAATCAATTTAAAGGACTTTTTAATCAATTAAAATGGACACAATCTATTCCAAAATAATTTTAATAAATTAAAACATGATTTTAACCAATTAAAGCCCCATTTTAAGCACATGAAACAACTTTTAATTGATCAAAACAAGAGATTAAAGCATATTTGATATAAGAATTCATCAAAAACATATTCAAATCGTTTCAATCAAAGAGAACAAAAAGGTTTAATCTCTCTTTTCAAAATTTTTGCACCTAAAACAGACAAGATTTGAGTTGGACATGCTTTGTGTAAAATCATGAGCTCAATGTCACTCAATTTTGTTTAATTATGCTTAGGACAGAGCACCGATTGATTGCAACCAAGTACCGAACCGAAATGACTACAACAGCAATCGCTTGCTAGGTTATTTGGTGGCCGTTGCTAACATCAATTGTGATCGATGGTACTAAGGCCTCCATGGTTTGATCGATGAAGGCACTCTCCCCCCAATCGAAAAACCAAAAAACTAAGGGGGGTGGGGAGATTTCCATTAATAGGCTTCATTAATCCCCCACCCCTCTTTTTCTTACCTTACTAGCCTTCCTTCATTCTTCATTTGTCCCCCCTTCTTTCTTCCTCTGCTTAGTGCTCTCTGTCATCTTCTCTTGCCGGCATCTATATTCCTCCTTGCTACCGCCCCCTCTGTTTCAAGGTTTGCTTATTGTTGGTTGTCATGTGGCTCATTTTCATGGCTACTTTCATGTTCATGTTCACTTAAACTTTCAACTGATAGAAACCGAGATCGACTTCCATTGATCAATTTTTCCTTGTAACTGGTGGGCTTTGGTTGGTTGAAATTTCCCATCGATTTCATTAGTTTTTATTTCTCCTAAAACCGAAACCAACCAAAATCGTCTGATGCACTCCCCTAAATATGCTCTAAATGATTTATGAAATATGCAATGAGCAGTTGAATCATGTTTATGCATGTCAAGGGTCATTTTTAAATATCTCAAAATCATGTGCCAAGATGCCCTTATGTCCATTCAAGCTTACAAGCAAGCATGCACATCCAATAAGAACAAGTCAATAAGTATTTTCATCATGAAACAAACTTGTCCAATTCATAAATCATTATAAACTTAAGGATGGCAAACATTTTTCTCATATAAGTTCATCTTGCTTTAAAAATTCCAATTCAAGTAGTCAAAGCTTATCATACACAATTTTAACCAACTTGAAACATTCAAATAAGTCTTAAATGACAAAGCAAAGTTGTTCAAGTGGTTAAATTATCTTAGACACAAGGAAATCACAGAGTCAAATCTTCAAACTCAATTTTCCTTGTTTATGCCACTAGAATAGGCAATTATGTAAATCAATCTATTAATCACATTAGCCACTTTACATGTTATAAACATAAAAACTTTTATGCTTAGAAATATGCTCAAAAATTGTTTTTCAAAAAATATGAGGAAATTATATCAAAACAATTTTTTACAATTAAGCAAAATCAATCAAACAAAGCAATTTTTTTTAAAAAAATGAATAACTTTTGGCATAAGCATGAGGATATAATCAAGATCAAAGATAAGCACATACTCAGTATTCAGGCTCATACTTCCTTCAAGATTATGCAATTTATAGCATATATCATATCAAATCAAATTGCATAACCAAAATTTATCAAGAAAGAACAAATGAGAGTAGACAAAGAATTATACACTTAATATTCAAGTAAGAAAAGGCAATTGAAGTTCTCAATTAAAAAGGCAAACAAAAACCAAGCTAAATCAATCAATCTCAAGAATTTGATAACCAAGCAAAATAAGAGCAAACAACCAAAGATCACAATTTGACAAATAAATGACTTTTCATATAAAAATCACCCAATTTCCTTTGTGTGTCTAGAGGGCATCCAATCTTCAAGAATTTGTTCATCCTTGCTCTAGCACACCTACAAGAGAAATTTTTTGTATGATCTTTGGTATCCAAATTGCTTTGGATCCTTGATAGTTAATCTCATTATATAAAGCTCCTTTTGGAATCCACACTTGTTTAACTTTATAAGGTAGATATTTCTTAATTAAACAAGTGTGTCAAATATGACCATGAAAGTTACAATAAATGCAATTGGTCATTTTTGAAAGTCGAAAATTCATGAAAAATTTTTACTTTTCATTTGTCAAATCTTCAAGCTTAATCTAAATTCTCTTTTCCTAAAACAATATTTGCCTTCATTAAGAAATCATTTTCAATATTAACATTTGAAATCATTTTCTCGTAATTCAAATTCATTTTCTCATATTCACATAAATATTTTCCAACCTTTTGCCAATGAATACAACTTTGTTAAATCAATGTTAATCACATGGCATACATGAGAATTAAAGAAAACTCAAAATCCTCTATCATAAAGTTGAATAATGCTCAATTAGTCATGCTTTAGGCCTTTAACAAGTAAAACATACTTGATTTAAGTTTAAGAAGTGTTACCAATGGTTCCAATTCCTTGGAGGATACCTTTGGAGTTGTCACCAAAAGAGACATTATTGCTTTTCTTTCTATCAAGCTTGACAAATGGATTTTCATTTCCATTCATGTGCTTTGAGCAACCATTATCCAAGTACCAAGACTGCCTCTCCTTTGGTTGAGCTTTAAAACATTATTCCTTTTGCTCTTGCTCAACTTACAAAATAATTTTTTATTTCTTTTTCAAAAGTACCCATATTTTGATGGGTCATTGTGAGACCTCAACTTCTATAGGCTTGTAACTAAGTATAGATGTAATAATATGAGCTAGGGGTAGTTTCGTTATTTTCTCTAATAAGCTTCCAGAAGAAAGTTTTATGATATTTTAAGACATAAATAGGCATAAGACAGTATAAATGATGTGTGCTGATGAAAACACGAAGACAACTAGAAGTTTCAACAATTTTCATAATAGGGGCAAAATGGTCATTTTTTACCTCAGGTTAAAATTTTAAGTTTTTATGAACCCGAGCATGTTTAGACCACTATGGATATTGTCCCAGTGTTAAAAGAGCAAAAAGATTGGAGGAGAGTAAGTTAATTGGTGGAGGGGCATTTTCATAATTTTAAAGGAAAAGATAAGATTGCCTATAAATACCTTGAATTTCCAGTAGCTTCTTGAATTTTCCAGTAGCTGGTCTTCTTCTTCCCTTATCCTCTCTCACGTTTCTTCAAACTCCATGGAAGCTTGATTTTCAAACTTCCACAACTTTCTCTCTCTAGCTCCAATTTTCATGCTTTTGGTGCACCCTTCCATAAACCCTTGTGTTATTTCATCTTCTCACTTCAAAAACCTTGAAATATCTTGTTTTCATACTTTCTCTCATTAGTTGGGCATTTTAGAGAGAGAAAAAGAGAATCACTCCATTGATTTGAAAGCTATTGGAAGAGAATCCAACTACAAAGGAACCCTAGGGTGAGTGATGCACCAAGTTTGATTTTTAGCTGCAGAAAATGGCTAGTAATTGTGATTTATGAGCTGTTTTATTGTTTAGTATGTTCATTACTTTTTAGTGATTAAGATAGTGAACATAGATAGCCATTTAAAGTGGCAATTGAAAACTAGCTAAGAGATAGCTTTTAGAGTTCATAGTGTGTAAATTAATCTATTGTTTATGTTAATGTGATCCTAGGTTTTTAAGGAAGCACCATCATTCCAATTGGATCATTAGGGGAATTTGAGTCAATTAAAAGTTCTACAATCAATTGGTGAGTGGACTACCTTCAAAACTGATTTTGGGAATATGATGGATTTGACAAAGTGTTTGAATGATTTTATACAATTTTTCATGAAAATGAATGCCTTGGGAACAAGCTTTTGAGAAAAGGTTTATGTTATGAAATGTGATTATTATGGATTTCTATGTGGTTGCATTATGTTGGTATACATATATGCTTGAGTATAATGTTGTGTAATTATATTGACTCGGCTATGTGCGAGTAGGGAGTGCACATAAGCCGATGATGACCTGGTTATGGGCGAGTACGGAGTGCGCATAACCCGATGATGACCTAGCCATGTGCGAGTAGGGAGTGCGCATGAGCTGGTGATGATGATGATGGGATGGTGTGATGATGATGATGGGTATATATATATGTAAATATGTGTGTTATAGAAAATTGATGGATAATGGGTTATGGTTGTAATGCATGTGAAACTTGACATGTTAAACCTTGAGAAATTGTTATGTGTTTTCATGTTGGTTTGGACCTTTTGGCAGGGTGGTTTTTCCTTTGGGAGAAAGGTAAATTTTGCATTGATGCCCTGTATCTCGCTCGCTGCAGCAAGAAACTCTCGGATTTGACGGGGTACACTGGCCGAAAACTCACTGCAGCAAGGATGCATTTTCCCTGCAGCAAGAATGACACTGTAGCTTCTCGCTGCAGTGAAATGCATTCTCGCTGCAGCGAGAAACATTCTGTTTTCTGGGTTGCAATTTCACTGCAGCGAGATTGAATCTCGCTGCAGCGAGAAACATTCTGTTTTTGGGTAGAAATTTCACTACATCGAGATTGAATCTTGTTGCAGCGAAAAACTTTCTGTTTTGGTCTCTTATCTTGTCCAATTGCTGCCCTATCTTTCACTTGTTTGCTACCATATGGGAGCATGGACTTCCAACATTAAGGATTAGAAGAGTTAAGTTTAAAATTAGGAGGTTTGGTGAGAAACCCTTGACCAGTTGAGAAACACTCATTCGGTTAATAACTAAATTTCAATGTCGCTACAGCGAAAATTCATTCTCGCTGCAGTGCCTTTCTGCTGCAGCGAAGATTCGTTGTCGTATTTGACTTGCTTGTGCAATATTGAAGCTTTCATTCTTTAAATGGTTCGCTATGTATGGGTTCAAAATTTTTAGATGATTAGTCATTTAAAGGCTTGATGAGGGGTTTTTAATAAGAATAGAAACAAATTGCATTGTTTTGAAAAAGAATGCATCATGATTTCATTAAAGATTCTTTATGTTATGCTTGTTCCCTTCCTTGTTCACTCACTGGGTTTATACTCACTGTTTTCAAATTCATGTTTTCAGATCACGAGGCAGCCGATAACTAGGACGAGGTGTCTTTGTAAACCTGTGTCCATCTTTTGGTAGGTGTTTCGGCATTCGGTAGTTGTATATTCATCTGAGTCACTTCGTTGAAAGTCGAGTATTATTTTGTTATGTATAGACAAACTTGATGTAAATTATTAAGATACATGTTGTAGGCAATGTATGTATATTTTAAATGAGTAATGCCAGTACGAGTTGGCAATGTATATTACTATTTTAGTTTAAAGTTACAATTTGTGACTTAACAATATTTGATGGTATGATGAGTAAGATAAATAATAGGCTTGCTTGGGTTTAGTGGATTACGTCCATTGGACCCATGGGCCGGTCATGGCCCGAAATTTGGGTCGTGACAGTCATTAAGGGTTATTACACACATAAGAACCTTTAGGCTCTTAAAGCATTTTGGTTTTAGGGAGGTTATTACCTTTATGATAACAATCATAGAAGATATGACCTTTTTTGCCACAAGCATAACAACAGAATGAAGATGCATCATTTTTTGTTCTAAAAACAACATTTCTTTTTGGTTTTTGCTCTTTGTACAACTTCAGTTTTAATCTCTCTTTTATTGAAGCTTTAAAAGCAGCATTCTCATCCAATACCTTTTGCAAGGCTTCATTTTTGCTCTCTAATTCCCACTTCAAAGATTTAAAATTTGTTTTGGAATGCTTCATCTTAATTTGAAAACTATTTCTCTAATCAAAAGCATATTTGAAATCACATTTAATCTTTTCAAATTCAGCATCTAAAGGTAAAGCTTTCTTTTTCAAAACTTTATACTTTAAAGCTAACTTCTCAAAATCAATATATAAACAATCATACTCATCTTGAAATTCATCATAGAAAATATTAGATAAATAAGAAATTATCTCAATTTCTTCATTTTTGGCCATCAAGTAAAAGTTGGCTCTTACTTCTATTTCTTCCTTAGTTTCCTTCATTCCTTTCTTCTTTTTTTTCTTCTTTCTTCATCTCTTGCTCATATGTGAGGAGTGAGCCATATATCTCATCTAGTGTGATGACATTAAGATCTGTGGCTTCTCGAATTGCTATCACCTTTAGCTTCTAAGCCTTTGGTAAGCTTCTAAGCAACCTCTTTACCACTTCATGTTCAGGAATTTCTTTCCCAACTGGCTTGAGCTTGTTGACAATGTTGGTGAACCAATCATACATGGTTGTGATGTCTTCTCTTGGTTCCATCTTGAACATCTTATAGCTGTGAATGAGAAGAGCAATCTTAGACTCCTTAACTTGTGAAGTCCTTTCATGAATGATCTTCAACTTCTCTCAGATTTCTTTAGCTGTTGTATAAGTCAAAACTTTGTTTAACTCATCAAAATTTAGTGCACGATGGAGAGTGTTTATAGCTTTGAAGTTTATTTGCACTTTTCTCATTTCAACTTTAATCCACTCATCTCTAGTTTTAAGAGTTTTCTCACCAGTTACAAGATCAATTTAGGAACATAAGGACTTCTAATGATGACATCCCACATTTCATAATCAACAGCCCTTATATAGATGGTGATCTCAGTACTCCAAAATTGGTAGTTTGTTTCATCAAATAAAGGAGGCCTATTTGTGGATTGACCTTCTACAATGTTAAAACTTTGGCTAGGATCTGCCCTTTAAGATGTTAAGTTTAAATTTTGAGGGTTAGACTCTGATACCATTTGTTGGTCCTAATAGAGTGCTAGAGGGGGTGAATAACACTTTTAAAGAAATTTGATGGAAACTTTTAAGGTTGAAGAACTTCTGAAAGATTTTGAAAAAAAAAAGTTTAAAACTTTTAAAGGTAGAAAAACACCAAGTAAAGAGAAGGTAAAGAAAAGTGGACAAAATTTATTTATAATGGTTTGGTCTTCTTGGCCTACATTTATTACCTTGATCTCCCAATCAAGGGTTTTCAACCCAACTTCACTAAACTAGTGGAATTGACAACTTCCACCAAGCTTTTACAAGATGAACTTCTAACCCAAGTTCAAAACCCTTACAAGATTCCCTAAGCTTTCCTAAGCTTAGTCTTCCCTTTAGAGTATCTCTCACACTCTAAGTAAATAAGAAATAAAGAAAGATGAAGTGCAATTGATCAATTAGCTGAACTAAGATGTACAAAGTTAAGCTCAAACACTTTTCAAAGTATGGGAGAGAAATACTAGTGTTAAAAGAAGGTTTTACATCTTTTAAGCTCAAAATCACTTTGGATATCTTTTCTCTACCATTTCTGACCATTTGAACCTTTATTTATACCTAGAGGACAATTTTTAGTCGTTAGAAACAATTTTATAGTAGAAATAGCTGTTATTTTGTCTTATAGTGACTCTTTTCAAATTGTTGGTAGTGACTTTTTAATCGATTAAAGGTGAGCATTAATTGGTTAAAGTTTTCCTTTTAAGTAGTCTACTTCACTATGTTAATCAATTAAAAGTGGCTTTAACCGATTAAGAACATTTTATTTTCAAGCTTCTCCAATCAACAGTCTTCCTTTAATTGGTTAGTCCTTTCTTTAATTGATTAAGGCTTCTCTTCTTTTAACTTTAATCGATTGAAATAAACGTTAACCGATTAAAATAACTTCAAATTTGAAATCCTTCATTTGGTGCATTTCAACGGTCAACTTCATTTAAATTTGAATTTTGGCGCTTTTTAGGTACTTCAAGTTTGACCCTTAATCGATTAACCCTTTTTGTTTAATCGATTATTAACCTTTTGTTTTGTGTCTAGTACCCTCTTAACTAATTAATGTTGGTCCCAAGTAAATGTGCTAGAGGGAGGTGAATAGCACTTTTTGGCTCTTGGCAAGATGAGGAACTAATTTAAAAAGCAATGAAAATAAAAACAGAGTAGACAATGTGTAAGAATTTAAAGTGGTTCGGTCCAAGACCTACATCCACTACCTTGATTATTCAACCAACGATTTTCTAAACTAATCGACTATGAACCGGTGAAATTCACAAGCTTTCACCAAGCTTTTACAATGGCTTTTACCAGGTTTAGCCAAAACCTTTCACAATAGTTTTTACAAGGAACAACTAAAACCCAAAGTGGTTTTTCAAAGGCTCAACCACAACCTTTCACAATGGTTTTTCACGGGCTCAACCAAAACCCAAAGTGGTTTTTCAAAGGCTCAACCACAACCTACAACAGTGGTTTTTCATGGGATCAACCAAGACCCAACAACTAACTTTTCAAGGCTAAGTTAGAACCTATACACTTAATCAAGCAATCCAAGCTTGAATAAATCCCTTAGAGTGACTCACTCACTCTAAGTATATAAGAAGAAAAGAAATAAGAAAGTAACTATGATCACTGACCTGATCTAAGTGGTAAAAGGTTAAGGGATTATTATAATTACAAAGATAGGCGTTGAGTGCAGTGAGTGTTTTTTGGTTTTTCAACTCTTTTTCAGACTTGGAAGCCTTCAATCTTCTCTCTATGTATTTTTTAATCGTTGGAAGACCCTTTTATACTTGGAGAAACAACTCTGATGGCAGTTTGACAATTAATGGCTGTTGGAAACAGTTGAGAGATGGTTCTAGCTGTTAATCTATCTTCTAGTGCTCAGGTTCAAATTACAGACAGAGAGCTCTTAGTCGACTAACTTCTTTCTTAGTCAATTAACTTGGTTCTATCATTTGGTCTTAGTTTCTGGTAAATAGCATTTAGTCGACTAACTTATTTGTTGGTTGACTAAGTCGGTTCTGTTTCTTCAGCCCGCCATTTCTCCAATTTGAATATTAGCCAACCAATACTCTTCATTATTCAACTAAGGGCCTTCCTTTTTGTTGATCAATCATTTTTCCTCATTCATGTGATTTTTGATATACACTTTTAACGGATTGATTTATTATTTGCATACAATTTTTGTCCTGCACACTTAAGTAGAGATATTAGACACAAATGGATGGGAATGTTTTATTATCATCAAAAACTAATGGAGCCATTAATCTACCTTTTTTTGATGATGACAAAGAATTCCTTAATTAACAGCACAATGTCTTTTTATTCTTTTTAGTTCATTAGAAAATGGAGGATTGCTCCCCCTAAGTGTGTGCTCCCCCTTAGTGTGTGCTTATTTTACTTATTCATTCTAGTAAACTTTATTCATGTCACATAGAAAATGACACTATACATTCAGAGTATATATATGCAGAAATATAAAGTGATTTACAGCAGGTGAATGTTGACAGATTATCATCAATATTTCAGCAGTGTCTGTTAACAATATATTGTTACCAGATTTTGTCTATGCCATTCAACATTCAACATATATAATATACTTAGCATCCATATGTATTCACAAACACATTCCATTCAAAATGTCATAATAAAAATCAGTCATCAGCATAATATCCCAATATCAGTACAGCACCAAAATTTTAACAATAGTAGTCAAAATACCATACATAGTAAGACATAATCAGATATTCAATTATCAACAACCAAATAACATAAACATATTAGCATCCCATTTTACACACAAAAACATAAACAACAAGGTTAAATTCAAGTGTTCAATTGTCAACAAGACAAAAAATAGTAGAAAGCCAAAAAATAACAATTAATGTTTTGAAACTGCTCCTAGATAGTTTCTATTTCCTATCTCCCCTAATCTTTCCATAATTTCTCCCCTAAGGTCCCTGCCATACTTCTCCCCCTTTTTATCATCATCAACTCCTAATCGTCTTTCGAGGAGGATGAGGAAGAGGACTTATCAGTACCATATTGCACATTTAGGGGTTGAAGAGATGATACTGGTTGAGGAGAGGGTTGAGGTGGTGATTTTTGAGGAGAGGGTTCAGGTGAGGATTTGTCAAAGACTTTTAAGGGTTCTTGAGGAGAAGAGATAGTTGCTGGTTTAGCCTTTTCAGCAATTCTGGAGGACTTTCTTCTTTTAAGGAATTTGGTCTTGGTTGCCATTCTCTTGATGCCCTTACTAGGTGGTTTTGATTTGGCCTGTGGAGTTGCAGTTGCTTTTCTTTCCCAGTCTGTTTCTTTATTGTGTGTGTTAGTGCAGATGTGTCTTGTTGTGTTTTTGCTTGAGCTGTTTCTTTCTCAGCTTGCTCCTCATGAACCATTTGATGAAAAAGACCCATGATTGAAACCTCTTCCGAATGTGGAGGAGATGGTTGAGGTTCTAGTTGTGGATCTTGAATAGGTGGAAAGGTGCCATCAAGAGATCCAAGAACTTCAGTTCCCTTATCTGATCCATTTTCCTTTTCAAGCTCAACTTCAGGGTCAATCATTGGTTCAACATCTTTATCCTGAGGAGCAGGGCATCCAGAACTCTTAACTAGGAAGGCAGGGCCTTCAATAGCTTCCCCTACTGGTGCTGGGCTTGGAGTTGCTGAAGTGTCCTCAGCTATAGGCTCAGCAGTAGATTTCCTTTTTTTCTTTATCATATTTTCAATCTCTGCAAGTCTTTCTTCCATTTTCACAATTTTTACAAATTGCTCTGTAAGCTTCCCATCTATTGTCATCAACAAATTGAAAATCATTTCACTGGAAAATGGTGAGGGTGCTGGCTCTGACTATGCTGGTATTGCAAAGACATTGGGTGATTTAACAAAAATTTCTCCATCTAACTTGTAGCCTATTTTTGGCAGACTACCTAAGTAGATAGCCTGGTTTCTACTCTTTACCAGGTCCATTTCATATCTTTAAGTCCAAATTCCTTTCTTCTGCACTAGAGAAGTGATGACATTCCCATATGGCAGATTTATCTTGTCTGCAGTATAGGCTTTTCTCATCCTTTCAATCATAAATCTTCCTAGGTTCAGTGGACTGCCATTGAAGGCATGTTCCATTAGCCAAAGATCCTGAAGACTGATATAGCTAAAACTTCCCCCTCTTCCATGAACATCAACAGTAATGAAATAATGCAATATTCTGATTTGTGGACTAGTGATCAAACCAGCATTACTCTTAAAAAAATATTTCTCTTTCTTTCTTGTAATCACTTCCCACAGGGATGAGGGATCAGAGTTTTTTGGAAATTCAAACTCACCCTCTTCACTTTCAATTTTAAGAATACTACCCAAATTAGTAGTAATCACAGTAAATTCTTTCCCATTTAAAAATACATTCAAGCCATCCTCAAGATAATCATTCGGCTCCTCTAATTCATCCTTCTCAAATGCTATACTAGAATAAAATTCTTTAACCAAACTGGCACTATAAGCTCGATTCTTAAAAATACTAGAATATTTCAGTTTCATCTCCTCAAAATAATTTGATAAAACTGCTTTAAATTCAGGCACTTCATTAAAACTGTTCCAGTCTATAAACTTCCCACAAGTGGTTGGTGCATTTTCAGTTTTTTAGAACCTATCCTTATGGATTTTGTTTCTAAATTTGGAGGACGGAGATTTACCTTTTTTTGATGATTTTCCCTTTTCTTTCTTCTTCTCTATTTTCTGCTTCTTTTCCTTCTACTATTTCCCAGATTTTTCACTCATTGAAGTAGACCCAATTTTTTGTTTTTTTTTCTATATTTCTGCTTCCGTGCCTTTTTCCAGTGGCCGTTTACCTATCTTCTTCTCAATAATCTCTTTGCTCTGAGAGGTTTTTGCCATTTCTGATTTGAGAAATTTTTGACTGAAGGTTTTAAGATTTTGAGTGGTGAGGGTTTCGTTTTTGTGTGAGTCAGTTTCAGAGGAGAAAATGTAGAGGAAATGGGTTAATAGGCAGTTTAATCTCTCCAAAAACTGTCTGACTTCCCTTTAAATGTTGTCAGTTTTTCTACTGTTCAAAATTTGAAAAATTCCTTCTAAACTTCATTATTTTCCTAAGCGGTTTTTCTTCTTTCTTTATTACCCGGTAAACACATTCTTTTCATTATTTTATTCCTTCTTCATTTAACTGACTGAGTCTTATTATTTAAGATGACAGAACACTCTTAGTTGACTAAGATTCTCTTTAGTCTACTAAGTGCCTTCTGTTTTATGTGTATGAGTCAAAAATTTACCTATAACTCCTACATATTAATCATCCTTAAATTCCTTCTAATCTCACAAAATCTATCTTCATTTAAAGGTTTGGTAAAAATGTAAGCTAATTGATGCAAAGTATTCACAAACTCAATTTTAATATCACCCTTCACTACATGGTCTCTAACAAAATGGTACCTAATCTCAATATGCTTAGTCCTAGAATGCTGCATAGGATTTTTTGAAATGTTGATTGCACTTGTATTATCACAATATATCGGTATGTTATTCATTGACATTCCATAATCTTTTAGTTGTTGTTTAATCCATAAGATTTGAGCACAACAGCTGCCGAGAGGCACATATTCTGCTTCAGCTGTAGACAGAGCTACTGAATTTTGCTTATTGCTTGACCATGACACAAGCGTATTACCTAGAAACTGGGAGGTTCCACTAGTACTCTTTCTATCTGTTTTGCTACCAGCAAAATCAGCATCTGAATATCCGACTAAGCTAAAAGATGATTCTCTAGGGTACCATATGTGTCACAGCCCAAATCTCGAGCCATGACTAGCACATGGGCTCAATGGGCATAGCCCACTAGGCCCAAGCAAGCCTCTGTATGAGATCCTGCTCCTCATTCCATCCATCTTTAAAACCATGTGTTGTAATTCTCAATCATGAATATTTCAGTAATATTTTATAGCAATCGAATATTCATATTTGTATTATCTCAAAGTACTATCATTCATTGCCGTCTCATAAGGGCATCATCATCATCAATCCAACATATACATACTTCATTTATAACATGAATCCTAGTAGTTTACATTACAGTACTTGTACACAGACAAAGACTCTCAACCATCAGCGGAGTGACTTTAAGTAAAGGTACTGCTACTGAGATGCCATAATACCTACCAAGAAGATGAGCGTATGTGGACACCCAATCTAGGTCCCAATTGCCTCTGAATCTGAAAACATGAAGTTTAAAAACATGAGTATAAAACTCAGTGAGTGAACATAAGAAGGGAAGAAGCAATCGATAAGGAGAACTTGGAAATCATGATGCACTTGTTTAAAAAACAATGCAATTAATTTAATTTCTTACTGAAAACCCCTCATTTCAAACTTTGATTAATAAATTTATAGTGTTGCAAAAACTCATGATCAATCCATGAAGTTAAATGGGTGAAAAATATGTCAAAATCAAGCAAGGTAGCAAGCATGACAGCAAGTTTCTCGCTGCAGCAAGAAACAGTCTTAGTTTGCATATGTTTTAGTTTTTCAAGCATATCTCCCACTACTGAAGTCCAATTGATATGATTGTTGGACCATTAGAAATCTAAGATGCTGGGGCACAACTTTTATGTTTATCACTTTGCCCAGTTCTGACTGGAAGGTGGTCAAAATATTTGTCAAAGTGAGAGCACTGCACCAAAATTTTGGAACCATACTAGAGTTTCTCACTGCAGCGAGAATCCATTTTCGCTGCAGCAAAATTCCTCACTGCAACGAGAATTCTTTTTCGCTACAACGAGAAACAAGGCTAGTTTGTGCTCCCACCACCCGAGAGTTTCTCACTGCAACGAGAATGCATTCTCACTGTAGCGAGATTCAGGGTAGATGACAATTAAGGGATTTTCACATGCCACAAAATCCATTCCTACCATATTGCACATCAAAGTGAACACATTGAGAATAATCAAGTTTCTCATTATTCATTTCAATCACATATTATAATCATAAGCTTTCTATCACATATACATATATAAACATATATAAACACGTACACCACCCCACTTCATTCATCGTCGTGTGCACTCCCTACTCGCACATAGTCAAGTCATCATCGACTTATGCGCACTCCCTACTCGCACATAGTCGGGTCATCATCAGCTCATGTGCACTCCCACATTGCACATAGTTGGGTCATCATTATCACACAAAGGAGCATCCAAAGCATAATACAGATATCAATATAATGTGATAACGCATGAACTATTCATATTGAACATTTCACAAGATAGAAACATTTCATCAAGGGCTTGTTCCCCAAGTATATTTTTGAAGCAAAAACAAATGAAACTTTCAAATGATTTTATTTAAACATGTGGACACTCCCCAAAACATTTTTTTTAAATGCAAATTCACTCACCGGTATTTGTTGAATCTTTACTCGACTCCAACTTCGACTGTCACAACCCAAATTTTTGGGCCATGACCGGCGCAAGGGCCCAATAAACGTAGTCTATTAAGCCCAAGCAAGCCTATCGATTTATCCTACTCATCATTCCATCATAAACTGCTAAGTCATTTTTTCAAAACTTAAAATCAAAATAGTAATAGACATTGCCATCTCGTATTGGAATTTCTCATTTATTATATACATACATTGTCTACAACATGTATTCCAATAATGTACATTAGGTTCACCTATACATCTCAAAAAGAAGACTTGACTTCCAGCGGAGGGACTCGGATGAATGTATAGCTACTGAATGCCGAGACACCTACCAAAAGATGGACATAGGTCTACAAGGATACCTCGTCCTAGTTACCGGCTTCCTCGTGATTTGAAAACATAAATTTGAAATGGTGAGTATAAACCCAGTGAGTGAACAAGGAAGGGAACAAGCAACAACAAAGGAAAATTTAAAATCATGATACACTAGTTTCAAAACAATGCAATTTGGTTCATTCTTAATAAAACCCCTTATCGAGCCCTTAAGTGATTAATCATTTGAAAATCATGAACCCATACATAGCGAATCATTTGGAGAATGAAAGCTTCAATATTGCACAAGCAAGTCAAATACAACAACGAATCTTTGCTGCAGCGGAAAGGCATTCTCGCTGCAGCTACGCTGCAGGGAGACTGAATTTTAGTTGCAACGACATTAGAATTTAGTTATTAACCGAACGAGGGTTTCTCACTAAACCTCCTCATTTTAAACTTAACTCTTTTAATCCTTAATTTTGGAAGTCCATGCTCCCATATGGTAGCAAATAAGTGAAAGATAGGGTAGCAATTGAACAAGATAAGAGACCAAAACAGAAAAGCTTTTCGCTGCAGCGAGACTACCCAGAAATAGAATGTTTCTCGCTGCAGCGATATTGCAACCTAGAAAACAGAAAGTTTCTCGCTGTAGCGAGAACGCATTTCGCTGCAGCGAGAAGCTACAGTTTCATTCTCGCTGCAGCGAAAATGCATCCTCGCTGCAGTGAGTTTTCGGCCAGTGTACCCCTCCAAATCGGAGAGTTTCTCGCTGCAGCGAAATACAGGGCATCAATGCAAAATTTACCTTTCTCCCAAAAGAAAAACCACCCTACCAAAAGGTCCAAACCAACATGAAAACACATAACAATTTCTCAAGGTTTAATATGTCAAGTTTCACATGCATTACAGCCATAACCCATTATCCATCAATTTTCTATAACACACATATTTACACACACACACACACACACACACATATATATACATATATACCCATCATCATCATCACCAACTCATGCGCACTCCCTACTTGCACATAACCGGATCATCACCGAGTTATGTGCACTCCCTACTCGCACATAGCCGAGTCAATATAATTACACAACATTATACTCAAGCACATATGTATATCAACATAATGCAGCCACATAGAAATCCATAATAATCACATTTCATAACATAAACCTTTTCTCAAAAACTTGTTCCCCAGGCATTCATTTTCATGAAAAATTGTATAAAATCATTCAAACACTTTGTCAAATCCATCATATTCCCAAAATCGATTTTGAAGGTAGTCCACTCACCAATTAATTGTAGAACTTTTAATTGACTCAAATTCCCCTAATGATCCAATTGGAATGATGGTGCTTCCTTAAAAACCTAGGATCACATTAACATAAACAATAGATTAATTTACACACTATGAACTCTAAAAGCTATCTCTTAGCTAGTTTTCAATTGCCACTTTAAATAGCTATCTATGTTCACTATCTTAATCACTAAAAAGTAATGAACATACTAAACAATAAAACAGCTCATAAATCACAATTACTAGCCATTTTCTGCAGCTAAAATCAAACTTGGTGCATCACTCACCCTAGGGTTCCTTTGTAGTTGGATTCTCTTCCAATAGCTTCCAAATCAATGGAGTGATTCTCTCTTTCTCTCTCTAGAATGCCCAGCTAGTGAGAGAAAGTATGAAAACAAGATATTTCAAGGTTTTTGAAGTGAGAAGATGAAATAGCACAAGGGTTTATGGAAGGGTGCACCAAAAGCATGAAAATTGGAGCTAGAGAGAGAAAGTTGTGGAAGTTTGAAAATCAAGCTTCCATGGAGTTTGAAGAAACGTGAGAGAGGAGAAGGGAAGAAGAAGACCAGCTGCTGGAAAATTCAAGAAGCTGCTGGAAATTCAAGGTATTTATAGGCAATCTTATCTTTTCCTTTAAAATTACGAAAATGCCCCTCCACCAATTAACTTACTCTCCTCCAATCTTTTATGCAATCTTTTTGCTCTTTTAACACTGGGACAATATCCATAATGGTCTAAACATGCTTGGGTTCATAAAAACTTAAAATTTTAACCCGAGGTGAAAAATGACCATTTTGCCCCTATTATGAAAATTGTTGAAACTTCTAGTTTTCTTCGTGTTTTCATCAGCACACAGCATTTATACTGTCTTATGCCTATTTAGGCCTTAAAATATCATAAAACTTTCTGCTGGAAGCTTATCAGAGAAAATGATGAAACTACCCCTAGCCCATATTATTACATCTATACTTAGTTACAAGCCTATAGAAGTTGGGGTATCACATCGACTATAGCTCCAAATGAAGATGTGAGGTCTGGTTGGAACCTATCACACACTAACATCACAACCAACCCAATTTGCATAAATACAGTTCTAAAAGCTATTTCTTAAATCAAGTTCTACTAGTCATCCCTAACTAGCTTCCAACTACTATTAAATGGCTATCTTTTCTCTCTACCCTAGTAGCTCTAGAAATAAATAAACAAAACTCAATAATAAAACAACTCACAACTCCAATTACTAAGCCATTATCAACAACCTAAAATCAATCCTTATTCATTACTCACCTTTGTGGATTTATAGTTGAATTCCTTCTCAAAGAATACTCAAGCTATCATGGAAAGTCTCTCCCTCTGTCTTTAAAATGTCTAGCTAGTGAGAGAAAGTGTTGAGAAAAGACTTTTGAGGGTTTTAAGGTGGGAGAGTGAAAAAGCACAAAAGGTTCTATGAAAAAATGCTCAAAAGCATGAAAATTGAAGCTAGAGAGAGAAAGTTATAGAAGCTTTAAGGGAGGCTTCCATGGAAGATGAAGAAACGTGAGATGGGAGGAAAAAGAACAAGAAGCTGCTGGAAAAATGAGGAAGCTGCTAGAGAAATGAGATATTTATAGCCTAAGCTTATCCAAACTTCATTTAAATTACGAAAATGCCCTTAACAAGTTGGCTTTGTCTCCCTCCAATCTTTTATGCAATCTTTTTACTCTTTTGACACTGAGATAAAGTCCATAATAGTTTAGAAATACTCGAGTTCAAGAGAAATTAAAAATTTTGACCCGAGATGAAAAATGACCATTTTGCCCTTACCTTGGAAATCATCATTATTTCTATTGCCTTCGTCATTTTATCCTTATTTTCATCATTCATTTATGTCTTAGGCCTACTTAGGCCTTAATAATATTAGAAAGCCCACTTTTAAGAGCTCGCCAAGAAAATGACTAAACTACCTCTGCTCCGCATCATAGGGTCTACCTCCATTACATGTCTGTGAAGGTCGAGGTTTCACAATATGCCTAAAGTTTGTGTCTATGAGGTATCTAAAAAATATTTTAACAGCAATCATGTGTGATTCTTTGGGTTGAGATTGAAAACGAGCACATAAACACACACTGAATTGTATATCAGGCCTGTTGGCTGTTAAATAAAGAAGTGATCTGATCATACCTCTATAGAGCTTTTGATCAACATCCTCTCCTTTTTCTCTAAATCAAGTCTGGTGGATGGACTCATTGGTGTACAAATTGATTTCATCTTTAGCATATCAAACCTTTTTAGCATGTCTTGAGTGTATCTTTCTTAGTTGATGAAGATTCCTTTCTCACTTTGTTTGATTTGAAGCCCAAGAAAATACTTCAACTCTCCCATCATGCTCATCTCAAATCCACCTTGCATCTCTTTAGCAAAGTTCTTGCATAAAGCCTCATTAGTTGCACCAAATACAATGTCATCAACATAAATTTGAACAACAATTAAATCCTTTAAGTATCTTTTAATAAACAATGTAGTATCAATGCTACCTCTAACATATCCTTTTTCAAACCAGAAATTTTGAAAGCCTCTCATACCAAGCTCTAGGAGCTTGTTTCAATCCATACAAGGTTTTATGAAGTTTGAAAACATGATCTGGTTTTTCAAAGTCTTCAAATCCTGGTGGTTGTTCAACATACACTTCCTCTTGAATGAATCCATTTAAAAATGCACTCTTTACATCCATTTGGTACAATTTAAAATTCATAAAGCATGCAAAAACAAGCAACAACCTTATGGCTTCAATCCTAGCAATCGGTGTAACGGTTTAATCATAGTCAATTCCTTCCTCTTGGTTGTATCCTTGGGCTACTAACCTAGCTTTATTTCTAACTACATTTCCTTGCTCATCTACCTTATTTCTAAACACCCATTTTGTTCCAACAATAGGGTGGTTTGAAGGCCTAGAGAATAATGACCACACATGATTTCTTTTGAATTGATCAAGTTCCTCTTGCATGGCCAATATCCAGCTTTCCTCTTTTTCTACGTCGTCAAATGTCTTAGGCTCAATTTGAGATATGAAAGCTGAAAACTCACAAGTCTCTCTTGTTGCTCTCCTAGTCTTAACTCATTGAGAAATGTCACCTATGATTTGTTCTTGTGGATGGTCTTTTACATATCTCCAACTCCTTGAAAGATCACTATGCTGAATTTCTGTTCGTTGCAAATTTTCTAGAGGTGGAGTTTCATTTTCTCTTCTAGGTGAGCTTTCTTCATTATTGTTATTGTTCTCTAAGCTCATTTCCTCCATTTTCTTTTCTAAGATCTCTACATCATCATCATCAGCATGAATTTCCTTTTGTAAGGCATTGGACTCATCAAAAACTACATGGATTGATTCTTCAATAGTTAAAGTTCTTTTTTTGAAAACTCTATAAGCCTTTGAGTTTAATGCATATCCTAAAAATATTACCTTATCACTATTTGCATCAAACTTGCCTAAGGATTGTTTTTCATTGTTTAACACAAAACATTTACAACCAAAACTCCTAAGGTGTGAAATATTTGGTTTCCTACCCTTGTAAAGTTCATATGGAGTCTTTGATATCATGGCTCTAATTGAGACTCTATTAAGTATATATGCTGCTATGTTCACTGCCTCAGCCCAAAAATATTTTGGTAGGTTATTCTCACATAGAATAGTTCTAGCCATTTCTTTTAAGGTTCGGTTTTTCCTCTCTACAACTACATTTTGCTGGGGTGTTCTAGGTGCAGAAAAATTATGATCCAACCCCTTTTCATTGTAAAATTTCTCAAATTCATCACTTTCAAACTCTCCTCCATGATCACTCCTAATACTAATTATGGCTAGTCTTTTTTCATTCTCAACTTTCCTATAATGACTTATAAATGCTGGTAGAGCATCATTCTTATGAGCAAGAAAATAAACCCAAGTGTACCCAGAGTAGTCATCAACTATTACAAAGCCATAAGATTTTCCTCCTAGACTAGTTATACTTATTGGACCAAATAGATCAATGTGCAGCAATTCAAGAGGTCTAGTTGTTGACACAATCTTCTTAGTCTTAAAGGATGTTCTAACTTGTTTTCCTAGTTGGCAAACATCACATATTTTATCATTTTCAAATTTTATATTCGGCAGTCCAACAACTAGATTTTTCATAATTAATTTTGACATAGTATGCATGCTCAAATGTCCTAGTCTCCTATCCCATAGCCAGCTATCATTTTCAACATTTGCCACTAAACACATTTCACAATTCATTTCAAGATCTTCAAGAAATACAACATACATGTTCTTTAATCTTCTTCCTATAAATGAGACTTTATTAGTGCTTATATCTATCACGTCACACTTATTTGAATCAAAGCATAGTTTAAATCCTTTATCACACAATTGACTAATGTTCAATAAATTATGTTTCAAGCCTTTAACCAATAACACATGACTGATTTAAGTTCGGGAGTTCTTACCAACCGTTCCTATACCGTGGATTCTACCTTTTGAATCATCACCAAAGGATACGGTTCCTTCCTTTCTTTTGTCCAGCTTAGCAAATAGCATTTCATTTCCTGTCATGTGCCTTAAGCAGCCACTGTCCATATACCAAGACTGCTTCTTCTTGAGTTGAGCTCTTGAACATGTCTCCTTTAAGTGCAGCTCAACCTACAAGATAGATTTTCAGTTTTTCTTTATATACCTTGATGGGTCCTTGATTGTTAGTTGCAATATAGGATCCTTTTGGAACCCATATTTTTCTTATTTTCTACGTGCTTCTTTTCTTAAAACAATCATATGATAAATGACCAATTTTATTACAAATATAGCATCTAGATAATGCATTAGCAGAATTTTTCTTGTAGTAGACATTTCTTTTTGAAGTTTCATTTTTCAAACTTTTAAGAGTTGTGTTTTCATTAAGTATTTTTTGCAAAGCTTCAGATTTATTGTCCAGCTCTAATTTCAAAACTTCAAAATCTGTTTTTGAATGTTCTAACTCAACTTGCAAAAAATTTCTTTGCTCAAAAGCAGAATTGAACTTTTCTCTTATCTTTTCCAAATCATTTTCAAGAGATGCAGTCTTTATCTTTAAAGTCTTGTACTTTGAAAAGTATTTTTCAAATTCATCATAACGGCACTCATACTCATCTTGTAATCATCAATAGAAATATCACAAGGGGATGAGGATACCTCGGATTCATTATCCCGTGCCATCAAACACAAGTTTGCTTTTTCCTCAGCTTTTTCTTCCTCACCTTCAGAACTTGATGTGTCACCGTCTGACTAAGCAGTTGCCACCAGTGCCTTCTTTGATTTCTTGTTTTTCTTTGGAGTCTCATCTTTTAGTAATGGGCATTCAGACTTGAAATGTCCAGGCTTTTGCATTCGAAATAGGTTAGCTCATCCTCTTTGTTGGAGTTATTTTTGTTTCTAGTTCTCCATGAAGAACCTTGATCTTTTTTAAACCCTCTTCTAGCCAATCTCCGGTTTCTTTTGCCCATAAACTTTCTGAATTTCCTTACAACCAGTGCCAACTTTTCATCATCATCATAGGATAGCTCTTTCAACTCTTTTTCAAGAATGTTGGCTTTTAGTGCAATACTCTTTTTCTTTTCTTTTGCTTCCCTCCTATCTTCTTCTTCCTCTTCCTTGAGTTCTAGCTCATGAGTAAGGAGAGAACCACAAATCTCATCTAGAGTAATAACATTTAAGTCATTGGCTTCTCGAATTACAGTCACTTTAGGCTTCTAATTTTTTGGTAGGCTTCTAAGAAGTCTTTTAACAATCTCATGCTTGGGTATTGGTTTCCCTAGCTGACTAAGTTTGTTTGTGATGTTTGTGAATCTATCTAACATGCTGGTGATATCTTCATCGGGCTCTATCTTAAACATTTTATAATTATGGGTCAAGAGGGCTATCTTGGACTCCTTGACTTGAGAAGTCCCTACATGGATAATTCTAAGTTTATCCCACACTTGTTTAGCTGTTGTACAACATGATACTTTGTTGAATTCAATGGGAGTCAAGGCACAATGCAATGTATTGATAGCCTTAAAATTTGTTTGGACTCTCTCAGTTTCAGCCTCGATCCATTCAGACATTGGCTTAGGCACATCTCATTAGTTACTACATTTAAGGTTGAGGGAATAAAGGGTCCTTCAATTATGATGTCCCACATTTCATAATCAATTGCTCTAATGTATATTGACATCCTAGTGCTCTAATAAAGATAGTTAGAGCCATCAAATAGAGGTGGTCTGTTTGTTGATTGTCCCTCAGCAACTATGGATATTTGGAGAGCCATTTGGATCTTCCCAAGGGTGTTAAACCTTAATAATAGGGGTTAGGCTTTGATACCACTTGTTGGTCCCAAGTAAATGTGCTAGAGGGCAGTGAATAGCACTTTTTGGCTCTTGGCAAGATGAGGAACTAATTTAAAAAGCAATGAAAATAAAAACAGAGTAGACAATGCGTAGGAATTTAAAGTGGTTTAGTCCAAGACCTACATCCACTACCTTGATTATTCAACCAAGGATTTTCCAAACTAATCCACTATGAACCGGTGAAATTCACAAGTTTTCACCAAGCTTTTACAATGGCTTTTACCAGGTTTAGCCAAAACCTTTCACAATAGTTTTTACCGGGATCAACTAAAAGCCAAAGCGATTTTTCAAAGGCTCAACCACAACCTTTCACAATGGTTTTTCATGGGCTCAACCAAAACCCCAACTGGTTTTTCAAAGGCTCAACCACAACCTACAACAGTGGTTATTCACGAGATCAACCAAAACCCTACAACTAACCTTTCAAGGCTAAGTTAGAACCTATACACTTAATCAAGCAATCCAAGCTTGAATAAATCCCTTAGAGTGACTTGCTCACTCTAAGTATATAGGAAGACAAGAAATAAGAAAGTACCTATGATCATTGACTTGATCTTTGTAAAGCCCAACCTTATAAAATACTTGTCATGACATACATGTGATGGATAGCATGTTTACATACTAGGAAAGCCCCGAAAAATCAACAAAAGTCGATATTGTACCTAGAAGTACAATAAAGTTGATATAAGCCTCGAACTAGGTCATATAGAGATTTTAAGGTGAAATTCAAAATTTTACAGTCAAGGAACGACTTAAAATGGTGATTCGGAGTTTGAGGATTAATTTGGAGTCAAATCAAAATTTTCACTTTCTAGGGGTAAAATGGTAATTTTGCCACCTGAGGATAAAATTGAAATATTTTAAAAGTTTTTTGATCAAGATTGATCACATTTGACTCATTGGAGTATAATTTGGGGTTGATAAGTGAAAAAGTTATAATTTTGGTATTTTTAGAGCATAGGGGCAAAGTGGTAATTTTGCCACCCAAGGGGCAAAACAGTAATTTTCCACCACCAGGACACTTGTCCAACACATAGTCTTCCCTTATCCTTATTTTGACCCTTGACTAATCATGTGGTGGAGAATTGAAGCATAATTATTAAAGTGTAAAAAGAAAAATGGACTAATAAGCATGTGACACGTGTCAAGCAAGAATATTTTATTATTTTCTACAAAAATCGGCCCATATTTATCCCATTCTTATTCTCCATATTCGGTCAAGACAAAGGAAAGAAAGGAAAAACTAGAACAAACCCTAGATAAGAGAATTTCAAGAAAAATTGTGGAAATTTCAAGGAATCAAGCAAGATAAGGTATGACTTTTCAATTTTTGCTTGAGATCTAGCATACCGATGCTTTATTTTCTTATTTCTATGGTTGAGAAGCATGATTTCATAGTGAATAAGTGGTAGGCCGAATGGGTATGGTGAGAGAAATGATGTTGGAATTATTTGATTTTAAGTTATGTTAGTGATTAAGGTTAGTTTAGCATATTTAGAAGCAAAACAACAAGAAAAGAATCCATTTTTCCCATGAATCTTCATTGGCCGAATCTTTCTTGATGTGTGTGGGTGATGGATTGTTATTATTTCAAGAGAAATTGCTTAGAAAGTGATGAATAATGGTGAGAAAATTAAGTAGGAAAAATCACGATGTTAGTGCACTATAATGGTCAAATTTTTCCATGAAGAAATGGGAGGGTTTTTGTCACGACCCGAAACTCCCCATCGAGCCCGTGACAACCGCCGCGA
>NC_030853.1:4752349-4792725 GCF_000208745.1 Theobroma cacao
TACCGACTTTTGTAAATTTTTCAAGACTCTCTTAGCATGTAAACATGCTATCCACCACATGTATGTCATCACAAATATTTCTGTAGAGTCGGGCTTGTCATCTTCTCCCCCACTTGGATCAACCATATGATCCTCCTTCTTGATTGACTTCGACATCCGGCTAAATATTAATATTTTAATATTATTTTATTAATAAAATATTATTTTATTCTAAAAATTTTATCTTGTCTCCTTGGTACCAAAAATACCTTTTTATGCCTCACTTGACTTCCAAATCGCCTTTTATCTCACCAATTCTCCTCCGATAAAATTATTATTATTTTATTATTATTTTCTCACATGCGAAACATTTTATCCTAAACTACTCCTTCGTCTTTTATCACTTTTAAACATTTAATTGACCTCAATTTGCATTCGATCAACTTTATTTATCACCATATCAAAGTATGGGGTATTTCAGTTTTGATGCTGAAATTGGTGTTATTTGAATAATGTTTGGTGAATTGAGGTATTACAAAAGAAATGGAGTAATTTGGGATTAAATTGAACGCGTTAGTAATTTAATCAGGTGATAAGCCGAATTAGGTCAACATCGCGTTTAAGCGGTTGACTGAGCATTCCATGCATTCATTTAGATTTAGAGGGCCTGAAATAGTTTATGACAAATTGACACAAATTATTGAATTTTGTGTCATGTGTAATGTATAGGTGGTGAGTTATTTGATAAAGACAAAGAGATTATACCAAAGACCGGGACTAGGAGTATTTCTACTCCTGATACTGTGAGTAACCTTACTATCATCTTAATTATCTAGAGTGATTTTTATTCGATTTTGTGATTTTATGGAAAATGAGTTAAATGGTAAATCCTTATGTTTTATAAGTAAAATGTGTTTAAATAAAATGATTTTATAAATTGTCTTGAAATTGAATTATGGTTTTGAAAATAGAGTAATTGGAGACCACTTGATGTGATGTAAATTTATGGTTTTAAATTGAATGGCTTATGACAATATATGAGCATGAATGGCTAAATTGATTTTTGGTGTTAGCATTATTTGTACTGTGCATTCAGCCTTGAGAGGCTAGGTTGCGAAAAATTACCATGTCATGCAGATAAAGATTCTATAAATTAGGTGGTAGATAAAATAATCCATAATTCCTGCAGTGGAGGTTTTGTGGACCAGCCTAAGAGAAGGGGCACAGAATTAGATATACCTTACCTTGATTGGAGAGTCGTGTGGAGGGTGTCTTTGGAGGTAAAGATTTGAGTGCACTTCACATGGACCACAGCGTGAAAGTGAGACTCAACCAATGCCAAGGAACAGTTATGTTTTCAAAATAAAAACATGATTTATGAGTACATAACTTTTTAATAGCCTTGGCGGACTCGATTTGGGATAGCCCGCGACCAAGGTATCCCTGATAACTGAGTATGAAAATGATTTTGGCAGGAGCCAAGTTCTGTGAAATACATAAGCCAAGTTGATTATTTGAGTAAATTGATTATTGATGTTATGGAAAACATACTGGAATGGAATATCTTACTTTTCTCCATTTACTCGACTTTAGATGGTTTAGATGGTATCTGTTTACTCATTGAGATTTTATAATCTCACCATCCTCAATTCCCCACATTTCAGGCTTGAGATAACCGGTAGATAGCCGATTACATCTAGGACTTGAGTTAGCCTTGCATCGAAAAAATTATAGGTTCACAGACTCGCACCTTATTGGTTAGTTAGGGGCCCACGTGTCACTGTAAAAGTAATTTTATACTTCAGTTGTCTGCTTTAAAGTTTCAATATTTTGGAAGAAAAATGACGAAGATGCCCCTGTGAGCTAGAATATAATATTATATTGTTTTGATTTGGAAACGACTTATGATTTCTTGAAATGCGAGATTTAATAACTGTCGCTCACCGGGGAGATGCGGAAGCTGATACTAAGCCTTGCAGGGTTTCGATCGGTATTTCAGAAAATAAGTGCCTATCGGGACGTCGTGATGATTGTCATGGGCCTGATGGGAGTTTCGGGTCATGAAAATTAAAATGGTATCAAGCATGGTTTAAAGATCAGAGATTTTGGTTTTAAAGCTTTGGATTTTAAAGTTTTTGGTTTTAAGGTTGTTTTAAGAAATCCACACTGACACTGCATGGCCTTAAGTTAAGTTAAGTTAAGTCGAATAGAATGCATGAGTCTGTATATAGAAACCTATTTGTTCTTGGGATGTATAAGTGATTAAGTGATTACCGTTTGATTTCATATAGGTTTTGAGGTGTGCTAGATTACACTTATCATGCCTAGGGGGGACAGTGATTCTAATATTTCACAAGGTGTTAGTGAGGGATCAACAGATTTCACTACTAAAAGTCGATGGTGTCCTGAACCTAATAATCCAGAAGGAGATCTATTTAGAGTTCCTACTAATTGGGCTCCATCAGATTTGGGAGCGAAGGTTAAGATAGGGGAAAGTCCTAGTAATAGTGAGACTGATGAAAGTGTTGTTAGTAATGACGTAAATCAAGGCATGAGAAATTTCATCTTAAAAAGAGTTGAGGAACATGCTAAAGGGAGGAAAAAAATAAGGATAGCAGAAGAAGAGTATTATAGTGGGAAACCATCTGCATCGGTCATTAGACATTCTCCCCCAGCCTGTGGGAGCAATGTAAGGGGATGGCTAAAGAATAAAAAAGGAAAACTTAAAATGGACTCGAAAAAGGATCAAGATAATGATGATCCTAAAGATGTTTAGTGTTTTGTTGAAGCTTATAATACTATAACCTTAGGTGGACGTAGTATAAAAAGAATGTCCTAAGGTGGGACATAAGACATGAGGAATTTTCGAGATACTTATAGATGGAGATATAAATTGTAAAGTATGTTTTCCCCCATAAGTTTTAATTTATTCGAGAAATTATCATGGTAAAGATATGTGAATATTGGTAGTGAAATATGCCCTAAGGGATAATTGTGGCATACCATATAGGTAATATAGATATGTTGAGATCAATGTTCCGATCATGCATCTATGATAGAAAATTTACCTTTGCTAATTGTGGTAAATAGCGGAATAATGGAGTTGACATAGAGTCTTGTTTATAGTCAGTGATTGCAACACCGTTTATAGATAGGAGGCTGCGTAGACTCTTTATTTTGGGAAACCACCTAGTGTAATCCTAAATGACATAAAGACTCATGATTGAAAGGATTATTGCTGATCAAATTCTAAAGGGTGATAATAGATATAAGTGAAGTATTCAAGTTGAGCTAGAAATAAACACGAAGAGCAAATCAAGATTCCCTATAAAGGAGAAGTTGAGCATCGAATTAAAAGATAATACCCCACTTTTTCTTTGAGTTTGATAAGAGAAATTTTGAGAACAAAATTTTATTTTAAGGGGGGTAGTGCTGTAAAGCCCGACCTTATAAAATACTTGTCATGAAATACATGTAATGGATAGCATGTTTACATACTATGAGAGCCTCGAAAAATTGACAAAAGTCGGTATTGTGCCTAGAGGTACAATAAAGTTGATATAAGCCTCGAACTAGGTCATATAGGGATTTTAAGGTGAAATTCAAAATTTTACAGTCAAGGAATGACTTAAAATGGTGATTCGGAGTTCGAGGATTAATTTGGAGTCAAATTAAAATTTTCACTATCTAGGGGTAAAATGGTAATTTTGCCACATAAGGATAAAATTCGAATATTGGAAGAAGTTTTTGAGCAAGATTGATCACATTTGACTCATTGGAATATAATTTGAGGTTGATAAGTGAAAAAGTTGTAACTTTGATATTTTTGGAGCATAGGGGCAAAATGGTAATTTTTCCACCCTAAGGGCAAAACAGTAATTTTCCACCACCAGAACACTTGTCCAGCACATGGTCTTCCCTTATCCTCATTTTGACCTTTGACTAATCATGTGGTGGAGAATGGAAGCATAATTATTAAAGTGTAAAAAGAAAAATGGACTAATAAGCATGTGACACATGTCAAGCAAGAATGTTTTATTATTTTCTATAAAAATCAGCCCATGTTTATCCCAATCTTCTTCTCCATATTCGGTCAAGATAAAGGAAAGAAAGGAAAAACTAGAACAAACCCTAGATAAGAGAATTTCAAGAAAAATTATGGAAATTTCAAGGAATCAAGCAAAATAAGGTATGATTTTTCAATTTTTGCTTGATATCTAGCATACCCATGCTTTATTTTCTTATTTCTATGGTTGAGAAGCATGATTTCATAGTAAATAAGTGGTAGGCCGAATGGGTATGGTGAGAGAAATGATGTTGGAATTGTTTGATTTTAAGTTATGTTAGTGATTAAGGTTAGTTTAGCATATTTAGAAGCAAAACAACAAGAAAATAATCCATTTTCCCCGTGAATCTTCATTGGCCGAATCTTCCTTGATGTGTGTGGGTGATGAATTGTTATTATTTCAAGAAAACTGGCTTAGAAAATGATGAATAATGGTGAGAAAATTAAGTAGGAAAAATCACAGTGTTAGTGCACTGTAATGGCCGAATTTTTCCATGAAGAAATGGGAGGGTTTTGATGTTGAAATTGGTGTTATTTGAATAATGTTTGGTGAATTGAGGTATTAGAACAGAAATGAAGTAATTTGGGATTAAATTGGACGCGTTAGTAATTTAATCAGGTGATAGGCCGAATTAGGTCAATATCGAGTTTAAGCGGTTGATCGAGCATTCCATGCATTCATTTAGATTTAGAGGGCCTGAAATAGTTTATGACAAATTGACACAAAATATTGAATTTTGTGTCATGTGTGATGTATAAGTGGTGAGCTATTTGATAAGGATAAAGAGATTATACCAAAGATTGGGACTAGGAGTATTTCTACTCCTGATACTGTGAGTAACCTTACTATCATCTTAATTATCTGGAGTGATTTTTATCGAATTTTGTGATTTTATTGAAAATGAGTTAAATGGTAAATCCTTATGTTTTATAAGTAAAATGTGTTTAAATAAAATGATTTTATAAATTGTCTTGAAATTGAATTATGGTTTTGAAAATAGAGTAATTGGAGACCACTTGATGTGTTGTAAATTTATGGTTTTAAATTGCATTGCTTATGACAATATATGAGCATGAATGGCTAAACTGATTTTTGGTGTTAGAATTATTGGTACTGTATATTTAAGCCTTGAAAGGCTAGGTTGCGATAAATTGCCATGTCATGCAGATAAAGATTCTATAAATTAGGTGGTAGATAAAATAATCCATAATTCCTGCAGTGGAGGTTCTGTCGACCAGCCTAAGAAAGGGGGCATAGAATCAGATATACCTGGCCTCAATCGGAGAGCCGTGTGGAGTGTGTCTCTGAAGGTAAAAATTTGAGTGCACTTCACGTGGACCACCGCTTGAGAGTGAGACTCAGCCAACGTCAAGGAACAGCTATGTTTTCAAAATAAAAACATGATTTATGAGTACATAAGTTTTTAATAGCCTTGGCGGACTTGGTTTGGGATAGCCCGCGGCCAAGGTATCCCTGATAACTGAGTATGAAAATGATTTTGGCAGGAACCAAGTTCTGTGGAATACATAAGCCAAGTTGATTATTTGAGTAAATTGATTATTGATGTTAGGAAAAACATACTGGAATGGAATATCTTACTTGTCTCCATTTACTCGACTTTAGATGGTTTAGATGGTATCTATTTACTCACTGGGATTTTATAATCTCACCACCCTCAATTCTCCACATTTCAGGGTTAGGATAGCCGGTAGATAGTCAATTGCATCAAGGACTTCAGTTAACCTTTCATCGACAAAATTGTAGGTTCGCAGACTCGCACCTTATTGGTTAGTTGGGGGCCCACGTGTCACTGTAAAAGTAATTTTATACTTCAGTTATCTACTTTAAAGTTTTGGTATTTTCAAAAAAAAATGACGAAGATGCCCTTGTGAGCCAGAAAATAATATTATATTATTTTGATTTGGAAACGACTTATGATTTCTTGAAATGCGAGATTTAATAACTGTTGCTCACCGGGGAGATGCGGAAGCTGATACTAAGCCTTGCGGAGTTTCGATCGGCATTCCGGGAAATAAGTGCCTATAGGGACGTCGCAGCGGTTGTCATGGGCCCGATGGGAGTTTTGGGTCGTGACAATCTAAGTGGTACAATGTTAAGGGCATATCACAATTACAAAGATAGGCGTTGAGTGCAGTGAGAGTACAGTGAGTGTTTTTTGATTTTTCAGCTCTTTTTCAGACTTGGAAGCCTTCAATCTTCTCTCTATATATTTTCTAACTGTTGGAAGACCCTTTTATACTTGGAGAAACAACTCTGATGGCAGTTTGACAATTTATGGTCATTGGAAATAGTTGAGAGATGGTTCTAGTCGTTAATCTGTCTTCTAGTGCTCAGGTTCAAATTGCAGACAAAGAGCTCTTAGTCGACTAACTTTCTTTTTAGTCGATTAACTTGGTTCTGTTTTCTAGTCTCAATTTTTGGCATAGAGTACTTAGTCGACTAACTTATTTCTTGGTTGACTAAGTCGGTTCTGTTTCTCAATATTCTTCAACTCGCCATTTCTCCAATTTGAATTTTAGCCAATCAATACTCTTCATTATTCAACTAAGGACCTTCCTTTTTGTTGATCAATCATTTTTCCTCATTCATGTGATTTTTGATATACACTTTTGACGGATTGATTTATTATTTGCATACAATTTTTGTTCTACACACTTAAGTAGAGATATTAGACACAAATGAATGGGAATGTTTTATTATCATCAAAAACTAATGGAGCCAACAATCAAACTTTGTGTTAACCGGTTAAAACCTTTTTGTCTATCCTTAGAGTAGCACCTAAAATTGTTTTAACTGATTAAGGATATGTGTTTATCGGTTAAGACTTATCTGTCTTCATTAAAGCACTTTCTTCTTTGCTTGTTTAACGAATTAACCTATCTTGCAACTGAACAGGCATCTTGACTTGCTTTCAAATAACAAATGAGTTAAAGAATTTAAGCTTTCTTCTTCACACTTAAATGATATAATTAGGCAAAACTGAATGGGAATGTTTTGTTCTCATAAAAAACACATTGAGTCAATCTTATTTTTAATGATGATAAAACACTCATAGATTAAAAGTGAAATGTCTATGTTCAGTATGAATGCTTTAAATCTTTATGCATAATGAGGATTGCTCCTCTTTAGTTAATGCATCTAGTTTTCTTTAAAGATTTGCAATAAAATATTTATAATATCCATAATAACTAAACAAGTTATACAATATGCATATTAGCTAAGCAAGATATATTGAATATCCATTATAACTAGTAGGCAATATTCAACAAAACCAAACGAAGCATTACACACATAATTTAAACATAAAGACCTCTTAAACTCTATTTAACTTAGTCTTCTTTCTCCATTTTTCTTTTCATCATTGAAAAAGATATTCAAAACTCCCCCTTAATGAGTGCATCTAGATTTTCCTTTAATCTTTAAATTAGACTTTAATGAATAGGAATGTTAAGTACTCATACAACTAAGTCATACGAACTTATAGATATAGTTCAATAACTTCAAAAGTCAAGCTTGTAACTATGTAAGAACATATGTATGAGAGGTAAATCATGTCAAGAACTTGTCAAGGATCACTTAATAATGTTCAAGCAAATTTGATCATTTTGTCATAATCAAAACTATAATAATTTTAAGGAAATTTGATCATTTTGTCATGATCAAAACTACAATAATTTTAAAGTTGACAAGTTAGAGCAACTTTTTAGAGGAAAAAAAGAACCATAAACAAAAGAAAAAAGAAAAAGTAAGCAAGCAAGATCAAAGCTTCGAAAGATAAAGATATTTATTTCTCTCTCTAGATTTGTTCTTCTTTCACTTTTTTTGGTTGTATTGATGGTTTATTTCCTGTGGATGATATTTTTTATGGATACTATGAACTAATTTGCTTATTCTAGGGTTATGGTTGAACTCATCATGTAAATTGGAATACTTATTATCTCTTTTGCTTATTATCAATGGGTATTGATTTGTTTATTTCAATTTCATGCTTAGTGCTTCTAATTGCTTGATCAATAATTAGATTGAATTGGGTATTTAGATGCAACTTGACGATGTGTTCAACTTACTTAGTTATTTAGGTGACTTGATTCGCATTTAAGATAGAAATATACCTAACGTCACATGTAACCGAGGTTAGAGCATACGCTTAATGAACCTTTCTTCAATTGATTAACATAGACATATAGCGAGTCAATTAGGAGAAGTATTTGTGCAAGAATCTCGACAGATACTAATAGATAATTTTGGAGTCTAAACTAGCAAATCAACCCATTGATTAAGTAGAAGAGAGAAATTAGTTTCAAATGAAATGTTGAGGAATACCTAGTGACTCTTAACCTTCAATTTTTAGTTTAAAATTTGTTAATTGAATTTTATTTTAAATTGATCTTTAAATTTTGTGTGTTTAAATAAGATTAAGGTGCTATAATTTAAGTACTTAATGAGAGTTTGGTGCAATTTCTTGAGTCTATAATACTTTTCTTAATTGAATTTAAGATTAGGATACAATACTTTTCTTACTACTATAATACTTATTCGATATGTATACTAGCGTGTATAGAAAATGGACAACAACTGAGGCTATCAAAATTCTTCTATTACTTATCCTTTTCGCCTTAGGGTTGATTGAGGCTGCTCAAAGGTCTACTATAGCTCTTGAATCTTCAAGTTTCTTTACCTTTTTACATGTCTAGTCCGCTATATCTTCCTTCTGGTTGAATATTGAGCTGAGAAATGTTTGCTCTTTGTTTCTTTCAATTAAAAGCTCAATGTTTGAAAGCTTTGTTATATTTTTAAAGTATGAATGGCATTTCAAACATGTTGCATGAGTTTAGGAGGTTGAAAATATGTTTTCAATCATTTCAAATTCTTGTAAACAAGTCTAGAATATCATGCAATTTTTTCAAATCAATGCATAAGTAATTTCAAGGCTAATAATCTCCCCCTTTTTGATATGACAAAATCATGAGCATAATTTGCAATTGAAATCACTTTGAAAACTCCTCCTAACTCTTTTAGTTTCTAAGCCGTTGTTTGAAAACATTTAAGTTCAAGTGAGAAAGGTTAAAAAATGAATTTAGAAATACATTCTCCTCCCCTCAACACATGCATAGAATTTTCAAACAAAGTTTAAAGTTTTAGCTTGATTTGACTACAAGAGCATTTTCAAATTTGCTCATAAATCTTCTATCCCTTTTTGTTATATCAAAAAGGTGTAGAATTGTGAGCGTTGAACACTTAAGCTCAAGAAAGAATGGTTAGTGAAAATCATAAAAAATAAATGAGCATTAAGATAAAAATATCCTAATGGGTTTGGCTATGGACAATATGCTCAAAAATACACAACGGAAAGAAAATTAAAACTTTAGAACTAAACAACCAAAACATGAATCCACCCTTGGATCACCTTGGTGATATTTAACATATAAAAGCACAAATTTATTATTATTTAGAAAGTTACCTTGCCAAGTAATTTCGTAATCACAATGGCACTTTCCAAAGCAATCCCATGAACATCACAAGGAGAAAAAACCCTAGCCAATCAAGTGCTTGGCCTTCAACGGTAGTACACATGATTGCATACGAACCTTCAACAAAGGAGGGAGTTTTAACTATACTTTGTGCTAGCAAAGAGAACAACAATTATCCTTTTCTTCTTCTTCGCAAGTTTAGTTGAACCTCTTCTGAAAATTGTTTCATAAGCAATTTTCTCTTTCACACAAAGGGAGTGGCAACAAAGAGAGAAAATGCTTTTTCTTTTTTTGACAAAAATTAGGTTTTCTTCAATTGTGAAAATCTCTCTTATGAAAAATAGTTAAAATGTGACTTATATAGTTAGGTTAAAATAACTTCAATTTTGCAATTAAGCCCTTAATATTAAACATATTATAATATTGGGCCCATTACTTAATTAAACTCTTTTAATTAAGTCCTTGGAAATTAAAATCAAAATTTATTTCGTTTATATTTTGCAATCAAGGCCTTATAATTATAACTATTTATAATTATGCCTAAAACTTAACTAAGCTCTTTTAATTAAGTTTATAGAAGTTAATTACCTAGCATGTGATTTAAATATAACTTAAATCATCACTCTCCTAATTTGATTCAAATGCAATCATTGTGTGTGACCCATTAAATTCCTAACATGTTGGTAATGAAATTGATTAATGACTTAATTCATTAATATAAGTTTCAATCAATTAATTTATAATTAATTCCATAGACCAAAAGTAGCATCTAGCAATGCATCATGGCCATTCAATTGTTAGAAGAGTCAAAGGGTTCTTTGACAACCTTTTAGTTTATAGTTTATTAGTGTAATTCATTCCCTCATCATATATCCTAAAGATGATAAGAGCTTGGTACCTCCATATTTGTTCTTGCAGTTATAGCATTAGCTTTATAGACACTTATGAAACTTTTTCATAATCTCCGTGTCACCTTGGCCAAGGACTTCAGTAAGCAAATGTTAACCAAGAACTAATAGAATATATCCTTTAAAACACTTAAGGTGATGATTCCTATCTTGACCACTCATTTTCCTTCACATGCTTCATATTATACCCAAAAGCATCCTGTTTAGGCATCTTTAGTTAGTCACCTCTAGGGATGTAATTAAAGTATAGCACTCCACATAAAAGACAACCTAGTGTCTCATGTGTAGGGTGTATTTACACGACTGACACATGAGAAGTGTTGCAAAGATACTGGAGTGCATTACCAAATGCACTTCTCATGGCGGGACATGTTTAGTGAACTTGTTTTCCTAGGCAAGCATTTATATTCTAGTTCCAAGTATCTCTATACTTTAATCTATGAGATCAATTGCTTATTTCCAAAGTAAGGAACATAGAATTTACCAATCTCTAAGCATCATTGACGTCTAGTCTCAATGATAGATTGACCAGGAACATTTTGAGATTATGTTTTGATGCATAGGGATCTCATAAATTCAACCTGTTATAGTTCCCTTGCAAGGCATATTAATCTCATGGACTTCATTCAATTAGACTTATAACTCATTATAATTAATGTTTTATTGATGAAGGAAAACCTCTAATCATTCAACATGAATAATATTGTTACATGATTGGAATCAAGCCTTTACTAATCCCAATTGGCTATAGGACTCATCCCAACATCTCTCATTAGGACAAAGCCAATTGCCACCTCATCGTATGTGGATTCAATTCATCTAGCAATCATGTCACCATGTAGAATTGCTTGTGCCCTTTAATGTGGTTAATTGCTTTTATCTATCTTTGTGATGTCCGTGCATCACATCATGTCATATTACTATATCTAGATCGAATGAGACCTAGGTTCTACTAGTATGCTGCATTGTTACATTAATAATGTTCAGAACCTATTATTAGTTCCATGGATTAATGATCTAAATATCTTTTTTTAATAGGATGTATATGACATTATTTATATACACGTATAGTCCCTTTTGCTCCTTGGAACCATTCCAACTAGACTATACTATATGCATCATATGCATATGTCACTCTGTGTTATGCCATTTGGCCCCATTAAATGTTTTTTATTGTCATTGTACTCCCACTAAATCAAAGATCCTTTGCGAGAGTAATATTCAAACTCTTTTGAATATTCCATAATGTTACACATATATGTACATCTCAATGAATGCTTGGAATCATATTGGTTTGGAATATCATAATGGGCTTCATATGCTGGAGAGATATGGACTAAATCATATTGCAATATGAAGTTGCTTTCTTTCTTGAACATTTATCTCTATGTTTTGTTCTTAAGAAAGTTCCATTCTATATGAATCAATATTCAACCTTTTCATCACTTGACCATAATTCATAATTGATCAAATATCATTGCAAGGATAAACATGAAGCATGGATAATTAAATATGTCATAATTATTCAAACTTGAAACATATAAGCTTCCATATCCAAATGCTAAAGACAAATGTTTCACCAACCATTCCCATGGCAATAACATAATTAATGTTTCAAAAACATCGCAATAAATTATCCAACATGTTGAGATAAGTAGAAGTGTAACCATCCAATGTAGCATTTAATGCTTTAGGTAGTCCATCCATGTGGTCACCTTTTCAGCCAAGATCCTACTCATCTTTATCTTTGGTCCTTGCAATATGTCAAACATATGAGAACCAAATTCAAGGTATCATATACCTTTAATATATAAAGTAAATTATTTAGCAAATCGTACTTGAATCAAAAATTTCAATAAACTTCTTTTTCTTGCTCATAGTAGCTATGCACTCCTTCCAGTTCCTATTCTAATGCCCATGTCACGACCCAAATCCGAGGGTTCGTGATTGGTGCATGAGCCCAACAGGCAAGCCCACTAGACCTAAGCAAGCTTGAGAATCCAAAATCATATAACATAAGCCAAGAAATTTAATAATCAAATGTTCACAATAAAACCAAATATAATACATTAGCCCTGGCACATAATTTATATAAATGTTTATAGGGCCATACACTGGCCATCCAAGATGGGTTTGTACATAACAACCCTTACATAAGTTCATATGGCACATTGTGCCTACATACACAACAAATTAAGTGCAAAGTGGAAGCTCATGACTGCCACAACAGAGTGACACAACGGATGGAAAACTACCGGATGCCAACATGGGTTTGACGCGGGACGACCTTTACTCACAGCTTTGTAGCCTATTTATCTACACATGGTACACAATTGTGTGAGTACTATAATGTTCAGTGAGTAGTGCAGATAAACAAAATGATATATAATTATATATATATAAGTATTGCATTCTCGGTGCAACCACATAATTCCACAAACATCTCCAAACACAAGGCATATCACTATCCCTAAATCTCCAATGTGAGGGCATATCATCATCATCAATGTCTCCAAAGATCATCACACATATCATTAGGCTTACCCTCGAAGCCGATTAGAGTTATTCACATTATTCTGCACATCACACTCTAGTCGTTGAAGTATCACATCATATTCATATCATATTTATCCAAGCCTCTCACGACTATCTCACGTCATATGCAAATCAAATCAACGAGTGCTCTTCCCTAGACATAGTCAAATCATGCTCTGTGGCCAACTAGTAGAAAATCAAATCATGCTCAGGGTAAAGCCGTTAGCGAAGAAAGAGATCACACACGTGCCGTAACAACAAGCAGAAAATAAATCGCACTTAGCATCGAAATAGTTGGCGAAGAAACAAATCATGCGTGTGCTAAAGCAATGGGAGGAAAACAAATCACGCTTAGCACCGAAGTAACTGAAGGAGAATTAAATCATCGATTGAAGTAATCTCCCGACATGGCATTACCCAGAGTAATCTTAATGAATGGCATCAAAGCACTACAAGTGGAAATCACAAACGGGATTAGTGTCATCGTCCTTGTTTACCACCATCTCTGTAGGCACACACATAGTCACAGGGGGACGAAACTACACTCCACCACAAATAAGATCAACTTTCGAAATTCACTCCTTGAACGAAAACACAAATCCACAAACTAAGTGAACTAAGGATGAGTTATGAAATATATTGTGCTTTCAAGATTTAGATGATATGTTAAGTATGCCAAGTGTAGGGTAATATGCATATTGACACGTAATCAAGTTTTTATGAAAATATGCGATAAATCTTATAGTTTGAGGTTTTGATTTGAATTTGGTGTTATATTTGAGGAAATATGTACATGAGATATGAGTTTAAATGGTTGTGAGAATTGTGATTTAATAAGGGATGATTTTTAGTGTCGAAGTTTGGAATTTTGGAAGTTTAAGGAGCTAAAAATTGCTTACAAGGGAAAATATATCGATACATTCCCAAATGTATGGATACATTCTTGGCAGAATGAACTACATAAGGTGTATGAAAGAAATTGTATCGATACATTCCCTAATGTATAGATAGATTCATGGTAAGATGAACATTTATAGATACATTGCCTAAATGTATCAATAGGTTTGAAGCAAAGGGCACGAAAGGAAAAACAAGTATTGATACTATAATACCCCGTACTTTGATATGGTGATTAATAAAGCTTATTAGATGCCAATTGAGGTTAATTATAATGTTTAGAAATGATGAAAGATGAAAGGATTGGTTTGGGATAAAATATTTCACACACGAGGAAATAATAATAAAATAATAATTTCTTTTCGGAGAAGAATTTGTGAGATAAAAAGTGATTCAGAAGTCAATTGAGGCCTAATAAGGTATTTTGGTTACCAAGGGGACAAAAGGAGACAAGAGGAAATTTTTGGAATAAAATAATATTAAAATATTAATATTTTATTCAGTGTCAAAATTTTCCATGAAGAATGAGTATATGGTCAATCTAAGTGGGGAAGAAGAAGAATGAGAGAATTTTGGAGAAAAAATAACGTTAATGGGGCCGAGTGTCTTTATTAAGTAAAGATAACGCGGGGTAAATAAATATTTTAAATATTATGGGGACACCACGTTGGAGTACAAACTTCATACTTTGTTTGTGCATGTGTAGAAGAAGGTAATAGAAGGAAATTAGAGTTAAATGAGTGTTGAGAGGACTAAATTAAAATGGAAGGAAACAAAAAAAGGTAAAATGGTAATTTTATGTGAAGTTTAGTCAATGCTTCCAAAGGAAGCCTTGACTTTGATTTTTTTAGGCCAAGATCGACCCTATCCTTTCCCCCAGCAGATTTTTCTTCTTCATCATCCATGCTCCACGCCATTCTTGAAGCTTCCATGCCATTTTCTCTTTATCCACCATGAAATCAAGTTTTCTTCACTTTCCTTTCCATGTTTTCTTTTCCTTTTTTCTCCAAACTTCTTGAGAATTAAATTTACAGTCTTTAACCCCAATTTCCAGCACACCTAAACCCTAGTAGGAGAAGAAAGATAAAGAGAGAAAGGAAGAAAAAGCTTAGTTTTGGTGATTCAAGCAAGGAACGGTAAGAATTCTTGTTTTTGGCTTGAGTAGTCTTTGAAAATGAGTTAGTGACTTAGAGAAATGTCTTGTGGCAGCAAAGATTTGCTTGAATGGAGAAAAATTGGTAACATGTAAGCTAATAAACCCATGGGTACATGAAGGACTCAAAGTGGAAAAGGAAAATGGTAAGCTTAACACTATGTTTTAAAGCCTACGGTTAGTTGAATATTGTGAGGCATTATAGTTGTTGAAAGGATTTATTTGCCTAAGCTAGTTCAAAATTATTAAGATTGTATGGCATGTTGTTTGAAAGAAATGAAAAAGGAATATGGGGGATGGAGGATTGAGAAACAAAGTATTGAAAGTTAGATAGATAACGATCCATGTAAACTAGGAAATAATCGAGTGAAAGTGAGAATGATTGTTGCTGCCATATATATGGATTATGTGTGGAAATATAAGATGGATTTGGGCAAAAATTATTTAGAAAGGTTGAAGTAGGCATGTGATATCATAAATAAGTTACCGGTGATATAATCTAAGGAATTTCGTAAGCAATGGATATAAGTAAGTTTGGTAAAAATGTATTAAGATGTGACTTAGTTGAAGATGGTTTCATGATAGGCTGAAAAATATAAATTTGAGTAAGGATTAATTGATTGAAATGCTGCCCCTATACGTATATAATTAAATATATTGAGTTCGTATTATTGTTAGGAAGTGCAAAGATAAGGTTAGAGTACTGTGGTGGTGTGTTGGAGTAAATAACGAGCGATCGACCAGTGAAAATAGTTAAAGACACCTCCGATCAAATAGCGATTAATATCCCGCTATAGTAAGGTGAGTGAACTTGCACTAAAATGTTTTGGATAGATGTACATACATTTGAGCAGACCACTTGAACCGTTTAAATTATCTTTTCTTCAAAATGCATGGGAACAAGCCTTTAGTGAAATGTTTTTGTGATGTGGAACATGATTGTGATGAATCTATGTACTTTTATATGACGCTGATATGTATATAAAGATATATGATATATATATATTGTTAAGTAATTTTGTATAATTGATGTGACTGTGCATGTGTGGAGTGGGCAGTGCACATGCCGGTTGAGTGATAATGTTGGTATCAGAGTAAAGGGTTTAACCCGATCCTTAGGAACTCTCGCATGTGAACAGTGGCGAAGCCTGACTCTCCGCCCAAGGGCTTGTAGAGAGGGCTGTCCCTTACGAGTGCTCTGATAGGTACCGTTTGTTGCCACCGTTAAATGAAGAAGGGCTGCTTGTAGCGAGAGTTGTCCCCTACGAGTGAAGCCGTCGCTGAAAGAGGAAAGGGCTGCTTGTAGCGAGGGTCGTCCCTTATGAGTGGAGCCCAACCATGCATGTGCGGAGTGGGTAGTGTACATGCCGGTAATGATGCTATCGTGATATTTATAACTGTGCATGTACGGAGTAGGCAGTGCACATGCCAGTAATGATGCACATCAGCCGAGTGAGGTGATGGTGGTGTAAGTGCTTATACATATTTACTATATAGAGATGTTTGGATTTAAAATGTGATTGCATTGACTATTGAAAACTTGAGTATTGTCAATGTGTTCAATTTAATGTGCAATGTGGCATGAGTGGATTTTTTCGGTGGCAGTGAAAGCCCCTTGGATTTTTATCTGGCCAGAATTTCGTTGCAGCGAGAATGCCTTTTTGCTGCGATGAGAGTTAATCTATTATGCTTGACGTGCTTGAAATCTACTAAAGTTTTCACTTCTCAACTTCTTTGTTGTTCATGAGTCTTTTGTCATCAAGTAACTAAACGACCAAGGGTTTGAATGAGGGGTTTTTAAATAGAGATAAATTAAATTGCACTGTTTTGAACTTAAGTGCATCATGCTTTCTAAACCGTCCTTAACGTTGCTTGTTCCCTTCCTATGTTCACTCATTGAGTTTATACTCACGGTTTCAATTTCATGTTTTCAGATTCAGGGGTGGTTGAGACGTAAATTGAGGTGTCCGCGTACTCTCATCTTTTGGGCAGGTACTTTGACATTCAGTAGTCATATCTCCCATCCAAAGTCACTCCGCTGACGGTCAAGTTCTAATTACGTGTATATGACTATTTGTTGTGAAATGCTGAGATTCACTTGTCAAATTATATGTATGTATATAATGGTTGATGATGCCATTATGAATACATGACTGGGTTTTATGAGTTGTTTTCAAAGGAATTGTAATTGAGCATTATGAATTTTGGATTCTAAAAGAATATGGATTAACGTATAAGATCATGTAACTAGGCTTGCTTGGGCTTGGTGGGCTGAGCCCATTGGTCCCTTGCGCCGGTCATGGCTCGAAAATTGGGCTGTGACAGATACAATCCCCCATGTATCGATACATTTTTAGGTAGTGAGCATTTTGTCTGAAATCTATCGATACATTGCCCTAATGTATCGATAGGGGCAATATATCGATAGATTTGGTTGAAACCCATGAAAATATATTAATGCATTCCCAAATGTATTGACACATCACTGAGGAGAGGTAAAAAATAAAAAGGGTCTCAACTTATGAACCCATTTAAAACAAAACCCTAACTTTCTCTCTCTCTCTCTCTCTCTCTTTCTCTCTCTAACCCTTTGAAACCTTAAGGCCCCAAAAAGATTTTTGAGCTTATTTGAGGTGATTTAAAGCTTTGGCAACACTTCTAGAGGTAAGATTACACTTTTTTACCGATTAGTTTTTAATTTAATTGGTTAATAAAGTAAAAATCCCATTTTTTTAGCTTTGGTGAATCTCCCTCGATTTTGTTAGATTTTGGAGTTTAGATTCATGCAATCCAGCTTCTAAGGTATAGGTTTAGCTCATTATTGAAGGATTTGAGCTTGAATGCTTGATTACTAAGAATTTAGTTATTTTTAGTAAAGCTAGGTATTTCGAAAGCCAGGAATTAATTATGTTTGAGATGTTCTGATGTGCTCAAAGGGAGAAATTAAGCTATTTAACCAAGTTGGTGAATGAGAGGACGATTGGAGGTTGAAGCTAAGGTTGACAGTGGGAGCACTTCCAATTTGTCATTGTGAGTAGGTAAATTTAAAATGCATGTGATGCATGATGCATGAAAGATGTGCTGCACTAGTACTAGATTTTGTATATAAGCCTAGATGAACAAGCCTCGGCTAGAGAACTAATTTTATATGAATGTGTATATGTACATATATATATATATATATATATATATAACTATATGTGTTGTGATGTGTGTGCTTTGGATAAGCCACTTAGTGGCCTATGTTGATTGTGTGAGCTTAGACTATGAGGTCTAGGGGATATGATGAATGTCTAGAAATAGATCACCCAAGACAACTGACCTTTCGTGGATTATAAGCCTTTGATGCCTTAGAGATTTTAGAGGCACTTAAAACCACATCGAGCTTATAGATGATTAAAGCTTGTTTGATATGAATTATGTTTGATGTGGACACATGGAATGTTAAAGGCATGATGGCCTTATTTGTAGATATATATTATGTCCAAGGAATGAATTTCAGACGTTGATTTGATTTGAGGTTGAGTGGAGTCCCTTCCCTTGTGACTTTATTATGTGCTTGCAAGAATGGTGGTAAGTAAGGACGATAGTATTAGTTTTTCTGTGATTCTTGCCTGCAGTGCTTTTATGCCACCCATTTAAGAATACTCTAGGTGATGTCGTCCGTTGGGAGATTGCTCCGAATGATGACTCTGATTCTCCGTCCGTTGCTTTAGCATGCACGTGATTTGTTTATCTGCTAGTGGCTTTGTCCTAAGCGCGATTTGCCTCTGCCGATTGGCCACTATGCATCATTTGACGATATCCAGGGGAGGACCACTTTGTTATTTGATTTGTGTATGACATGAGATAGCCTCAGATAGGCTTAGATAAATTTGATTTGAATCTGATATGATACTCTACCAACTAGAGTGTGCCTATGGAGAATGATTTGAAATGGTTAAAGGATAAACCTAGCGATATGTATGATATCTATGGAGTCTCCTTAGGGATGATAATTTCCCTTAACATTGGAGATGTTTGTTAGAATGTTTGATTGCACTGGTCGTGCTTTAAATAATTATTTGTTTATATATATACTTATATATATGGTTTTGATTTATCTAAACTCCTCATTAAGTACTAGATGACTCACCCATTTGTTGTACTATGTGCAGATCAATAGGCCACAAGATTATGTGGCAAGGGTTGTTTAGTGACAAACCAATTTTGACATCCAGTAGGTCTGCACCCAATATGTCCACTCCACTATGTCTGTTGTGAGCTTCTGGTCTGCATTTGGTTTAGTTTTATGTGTGTACGCATGCTGTGCCATTTCAACTATGTTAAGGGTTATTAAGTATGAACTCACATTTGTTAGCCAATGTATGGCCATATAATTATTATATTAATTGTCATGTATGAATTGTGTGCTAAGGGGCATCATTTATGTATTTAAATTTAAATATTTTATAAATATGAATATTTGGAAACTCTTGGCTATGTGAATGATTTGGGATCTTAAGGCTTGCTTGGGTTTCGTGGGCTTCACCTGCCAGGCTCGTGTGCTGGTCGCAGACCCTAGGATTGGGTCATGACATGAAGTCCACTAGAATGTACAGCTTCCCAACTTTAACCAAAACATCCTCTATAATCCCATATGGAAACTTGATTATTCTATCTACTAACTGCAAAGAAACTATAATTGGTTTTATCTCTTTAAATTCAAGTTTCCTAGCAACAGACAAAGGAAAAAGTGAATCACTACCACCCAAATCACATAAAGCTTTACAAAATTCAACTGTACCAATAGTACAAGGGATGGAGAAACTCCCTGGATCCTTAAGCTTTGGTGGAAGTTTATTTTGGATTATAACATTGCACTCCTCAGTAAGTGCAACTGTCTCAAAATCTTTTAATTTCCTTTTTTTGGACATGATCTCTTTAAAGAACTTCACATAAGAAGGTATTTTTGCCAAAGCATCTGTAAAAGGAATATCAATGTGAATTTGCTTGAAGATAGTCAAAAACTTATCTAATTACATGTCCATTTTCTTTTGCTTGAATGCTAAAGGAAAAGGAATGGGAGGCACATGTGGCCTGACTTGTGGTGGTGTGGATACTTCCTCCTTTTGCTTAACTCCATTAACTTGCACCTGCTTGCTGGAAGTATCCTCTTCATCAACTCTATCTCCACCATCTACAATGTTCTTGCCTCTCACCTTAGCAAGTTGTTTAAGATTGATTAAAGTAATTGCATTTCATTGTTCCATTCCTGCTCTTTTGGAATTGGTTTCAATGTCACTTGGTAAAGTTCCCTAAAGCTGGTCATTAATGGAATTGGCAAGTTGACTCACTTGTGTCTCAAGATTTTGGAGTAATGCCACTTGACTTTCAATGAAAGAATCAATCTTTGCCTTATATTGCATGAATAAATTTTCCACAGATGGCTTTTTCTCAAGCATAAGAGCTCTAGCTTGAGGTGGAAATCCAAGAGGAAAATTAGGTTTAGTTGTTGATGAAAATCCCTGATTGTTGCTCCATGGAGAGTTAAAGTGACTCCTCTAACCAAGATTATAGTTGTTGAAATATGAATTGTTTTGCTACCTATTAAGATTTCCAACAAACTGCATTGATCCAGAATTAACTAGGCAATGATCACTAAAATGCCCTTCTCCATACAAGTCACAAGTTATGAATGGCCTCTAAACAGCATGAACTCCCAAAGTATCGAATTTCTTAGTTAAAGTAGCTATTTATGCAGTTAAAGCATTAATTACATCCAACTCATGAATACCAGCAACTCTCCTAGGCACTAATCTCTCAAATGGCCATTGATAATTATTAAAGACCATTTCCTCCAACAAATCATATGCCTTATCAATAGATTTTGCCATGAGTGCTCCACCTGTTGCACCATCAATAGTAGTTCTAATTAGACCCAACAACCCATTATAAAAAGTCTATACTTGTAGCCATTTAGGTATGAGGACATCTTCTAAGTAAATCTTTGTATCTCTCCCAAGCCTCATACAAGGATTTTGAATCTAGTTGCATGTATGATGTCATGTCGTTTCGCATCTTTACTGTCTTAGCTGGTGGGAAGAACTTAGCTAAAAACTTTTGAGCCAAATCATCCCAAGTAGTAATGGAACCAAGAAGAAGTGAATTCAATCAATTATTTGCCTTGCCTCTCAGTGAAAAAGGAAAAAGTCTCAATCTAAGAGCATCATCAGTGACCCCATTGTGCTTGAATGTATCTCAAATCTCTAGAAAATTCACAATATGAGCATCCGGATCATCATTGGGTAGTCTTGCAAATTGCTCTGAAGTCTGAATCATCTCAATGATTGTCAGCTTGATCTCGAAGTTATTAGATTGTATGGTAGGTTTTCAAATGCTAGAGTGAAGACCTTGCACAAGAGGAATGGCATATTCCCTCAAAGACTTATTTTCTTCTCCTTATTGTTCAACCATTGTTTCAATGTGAGCTAAAGCTTGTGAATTTTCTCTCCAAAGTTGTAGTAACCCGTATTTTAATACGGTGGCTAATAGAGTTTACGAATGCCAATTGAGGTTGATTACTGAGTTAAAAGGGTAATTTAGAAGTGAACTTATGAAATCTCGGTCTCCATAAGCACATAATTAGAAGTAGATGCAATAATGCGAACTAGGGGTAATTTCATATTTTCTCCTGGTAGGCTCCTACGAGTGGGTATTTTTGATGCTATTAAGGTCTAAATAGGCCTAAGGAATGAATGAATGATGTTTATGATGGTAAATAAATGAAGAAGATAAAAATAATGATAATTTCCACGATAGGGGTAAAATGGTCATTTTGCATCTCGAGTCTAAATTTTTAAGTTTCATGAACCCAAGTACCTTTCGACTATTATGGACTTTGTTTCGGTGTCAAAAGAGCAAAAAGGTTGCACAAATGATGGGAAAAGACAAAGTCACCACGTTAAGGGCATTTTGGTAATTTCGATGAAAATTTGGATTAATTTAAAGCTTCAATATCTGAGCTCCAGTAGCTTCCAACAGCTTCTTCTTATTCTTCTTCCTCCCATTACACGTTTCTTCATCCTCCATGGAAGCCTCCCTTAAAGCTTCCATAACTTTCTCTCTCTAGCTTTAATTTTCATGCTTTTGAGCACTTTTTCATAGAACTTTTTATGCTCTTTCACTCTCCCATCTTAAAACCCTCAAAAGTCTTTGTTTAGCACTTTCTCTCACTAGTTGAAAGTTTTAGAAAGAGAAAGAGAGACTTGCCATAGTAGCTTGGAAGCTTTTGAAAAAGGAATTCAACTACAAAAAACCACCAAGGTGAGTAATGAATTAGGTTAAATTTTCAAGTTGTTGATAATGGTTGATGATTAAAGTGGTGAGTTAATCTATTGTTGAGATTGTTATTCATTTTTAAGGTGACTAGAGTAGTGAAACAAATAGCCACCTAATGGTAATTGAAAGCTAGTTAGGATTAACTGGCTGAACTTGAGTTAAGAAATAGCTTTTAGAATTTTATTAATGCCAATTTGGGTTGGTTGTGATGTTGTGTGTGTATAGGTTCCAACAAGGCCTCACCTGCCTATTTGAACCATTAGTGGAGGTTAGAGTCGATTAGAAGTTCAACAATACCGGTGAGTGAACTTGCATCAAAATGTTTTTGGGAAATACATATGTGTTGGGATGAAGCATTTAAATGATTTTACTTGGCTTTTCATTAAATTATGCATGGGAACAAGCCCTTGATAAATTGTCTCTATGTTGTGACATGTGGCTATTATGGATTCATATACCACTATATTATGTTGATATATACATATATATACGAATATATGTTGTGTATTGATGAATAATGTTGTGTGATTATATTGACCTGACTATGTACGAGTAGGGAGTGCGCATAAGCCGATGATGATGATGACTCAGCTATGACGATGAATGTAGTGGGGTGGTGTACTTGTTGATATATGTTTATTTATGTATATGTAATAGCAAGTTTATGATTATAATATGTGATTGTTTTGAATGTTGATAACTTGATTATTGTCAATGTGTTCACTTTGATGTGCAATATGGTAGGGATGGATTTTATGGCATGTGAAAACCCTTTATTTGTCATTTGCCCTGAATCTCGCTACAGCGAGAATGCATTCTTGCTGTAGCGAGAAACTCTCAGGTGGTGGGGGCATAAACCAGCCCTGTTTCTCACTGCAGTGAGATTGAATCTCTCTGCAGCGAGGAAATTTCGCTACAGCAAAAATAAATCTCGCTGCAGCGAGAAACTCTTGGGTTCTAATGCAATGCCTTAACTTTGATGAAGATTTTGACCACCTTCCCGTCTAAACTGAGAAAAGTGGTAAACATCAAAGTTGTATCCCTACCTCTTAGCTTTCTCATGGTCTAAAAATAAGGTCAATTGGACTTTTTAACAGGAGATATGCTAGAAAAACTGAAATACATGCAAACTAACACTATTTCTAGCTGCAGGGAGAAACTTTCTATTTTGGCCGCCCGAATCTCACTGCAGGGAGAATCAACTTCACTGTAAAAAAAAAACTTGCTGCCATGCTTGCTACCTTGCTTGATTTTGACTTACTTTTCACCCATTTAACTTCATGGATTGATCATGGGTTTGTGAAACACTATGAGGGTATTAATCAAGGTTTGAAATGAGGGGTTTTTAGTAAGAAATTAAATCAAGTGCATTGTTTTCGAAACAAATGCATCATGATTTTCAAATTCTTCCTATCGATTGCTTGTTCTCTTCTTATGTTCACTCACTAATTTTTGTACTCACGTTTTTAAAGTTCATGTTTTCAGATTCGAAGGCAGTTGGGACCTAGATTGAGTTACACACATATGCTCGCCTTCTTGGTAGGTACTATGGCATCTTAGTAGCGGTACCTTCACTTAAAGTCACTCTGCTGACGGTTGAGAGTCTTTTATTTGTGTACATGTATATGGAATGTAAACTGCTATGAGTCATGTTATAAATGAAGTATGTATATGTTGGATTGATGATGATGCCTTATGAGACGGCAATGAATGACAATACTTTGAGATAATACAAATATGATTATTCGATTGCTATAAATTATTACTGAAACATTCATCATTGAGAACTAAAATATGTGGTTTTAGAAATGATGGTTGGGATTAATGATCGGGATTGCATAAATAGGCTTGCTTAAGCTTAGTGGGCTATGCCCATTGGGCCCATGAGCCGGTCATAGCTTGAAATTTGGGCTGTGACAAAAGTCATCAAAAAGTCTTTTCAATTTGTAGATCAAAAGGAACAATCTCCAAACTTCTCACTCTTTGCATATAATGACAGAAAGTACTTGAAAATAAAGAAAAAGAAAGTTTGAATTAAAATTATAATTGCTTGGTATTAATATTAACAAAATTAGGAAAACAATTCCTCAACAACGGCACCAAAAACTTGTTGTTGGATTTACTATGCAAGTGCACGTATCGTTAACAACTAATATAATGGTAAATTGAATGTCAAATCCCACAAAAAATTGTACCAACTTTTGCTAAGTACTAAAATTACTACAACCTAATCTTATTCAAACAACCAAAATAAAGCGACTTACCCAAAGCAAAACTAAAACAAAACAGTAGCTCAACTGAATTTGAAAGATGATGGCAAATCTTAACTAGAAAAATTAATTAATAAACAAGCCTAGGATTACAATATCTCTCAACACTTCATTTGAATTTTATCTCTCTCTCTTGACTTACTAAATGGAGTGAGTTGTTGATAACTCTATTATGTAGATTATTTTGACACATTTTGGGGCTTAAGTAGCTAGAACTTTGAGATTTTAGTTTCAGGTTTTAGCATTTTAAGAGTTTTTCTAGTTTAAGTTGGATTACATGTTGAGTAGTTAATTTAAGTTATTTTAGTTTAATTTTACTTTATTTTTTCTTTAATTTACTTCAAAAATAGTTATTATTGATTTCTGTCATTGCTTTTGTAGGATATTAGATATTATGTGCTAAACTATTTTTCTAGGATTGTGGTTGATTTCAGCATGTAATTTCAATATTTTTTCTCTTTTATTTACTATGAATGGGTATAGTTTTGCTTATTCAAATCTATTCTTAATTCCTTTAATTGCCTAGCCAAAAATTAACTGATTTATGAATCTAATTGAGACTTGATAGGGAAATTTTAGATTGGATTAAGGTTTGAATACTGTATGTTCACGTCACTTAGGTGATATGATTCATGATTTGGGTAGATATATGCCAATTGCCATACATAACCAAATTAGAACACTAACTTAATGAACTTTATTTAATTGATTACTATAGACATATAGTGACCCAATTGAGTTAGGTATTTGCGCAAACATCTTGACAAAGACTTGTACATAGCTTTAGATTCTAGATTAGTAAAACCACTCATGAATTTAAATAATAAGAAAAGCTTGTATCACATGAAGTGTTGAATGAACCTATAATTATAGGTCTTTAGTCTATTGTCTTTCTCAAGTATATTTAATTTCTTTTAGTTAATTTAGTATTTACTTTAAATTCATTTTAATTAATGTTCTACGAATTTTGATTATTTAAATAAGATTAATTTTTTATAAAAGTTTAGTACTTAGAAAAAATTTAGGAACAAATCCCTATAGGTTATAATTCTATTTTATAGAATTATTTTAGTTCAATTTTGTTCTTAAATATTAGCTATGTCCTTAGTTTTAATTATAATTTAGTTATTTTTAGTTGTTTTTATAATTAGTTTAATTTTAGTGAGTAATTTTAATTTTATGTTTATTTATTTTAAATTAGCCATTATTTATTAGTTTTTGTGCTTTTGTAAGATTTAAGGAAATTAGGCTTAATTTTGGAAAGTAAAGTGTTTGAAGGACCCAGAATTCTACTTGCATATGCTTCGGTATTTTGCCCATAACTCTAGGTACGTAACTTCAAATGATGTGATGCTTAGACCATTGGAAAGCGAAGAGATAGAGCTACAATTTTTTAAAGATCACTTTGCCCAGTTCTGCCTCTAAGACAAAGAAAATCACGTCAAAAGATGACAAGGTGTACTGCTACAAGAATAGAAATTTTTAAAAATGATATTTGATTTTTGGGCCTCTCATTACACTTTTAAGTCCAATTAGAATCAGTAGGTTAATGAGGAGATTTTAGATTAAGCTTGTTAGTACAAATAGGATATTTTTATGAGAAATTTGGGGAGCCAATTTTTGGAGATTCAATAGATTGAAAATTGAGGCAGAAACTTGGGAAACAAGCTGCAATCAATCGCTTTGTTTTCTTCCTTAGCTTTTATTTTTCTTGATACTCTCAATGGTTAAAATTTATATAATGTTAATTGTTTTTGCAATTATACGTAGCTAAACTATTTTTCTAGGATTGCAATTGAACTCACATGTAATCTAAATTTTTAATCTTTTTTTTTGCTTATCTTTAATGGGATTTGAATTGTTTATTCCAATTTGTTCTTAATGCTTTTAATTGCCTAATCACCAATTAAATTGATTTAGGAACCTAAACAAACTTAAGAAAGGGAGTTTAGTGTAGACTAAAATTGAGATGGCATATGATCATATTAATTGATTTACGTATAGGATAAGGATATATCTATAGGCCATATGTAGCCAGATTATAGCCTGAGCTTAATGAATCTATTTTAATTTCAATTCACATAGGGATATAGTGTTTTGGTTAAAATAGATATTTTTTTAAGACGAGTCAGGAGACCCTTATTAATAATTGAGGACTTTAGGTTAGCAATTCAACCCATTGAAATAAGTTAAGGAAGAGAGGTAAGATTTAAATGAAGTGTAAGCGATATTGTAATCCTAGGCTTGTTTGGTTTTCTTTTTATCCAATTATTTTGTTGCTTTAATTTTTAATGAAATTAGTTTTAGTTGAGTAATTTTTAGTTTAATTAGAATTCAAATTTTAACTATTTGAATAAAACTAAAATGTTCTAATTTTAGTACTTAGTAAAATTTTAGATCAATTCTCTGTGGGATCGATACTCTGCTTGCTTTTATACTATCTATTCGATATGTATACTTGCGTAGTAGAATTTTAATTGATAGTAGGAACAATACTCTACTTATTACTATCCTACTTCTTTGCGATAACTTGCACTTGCGTGAAAATTCAATAACAGTTGCTAACCTAGAGTTTACAAATTAGTTATAAGTCTCTTCCAATGTTCTTATAAAAATATTTATCTTAACGAATTCACAATATTCCTATGAGAATTGAATTAAAGACAAACTCGTTAAGCTCAGGCTCTAATCTTTGCTATGTAAGACATATAGGTATATTCTTATCCTATATGCAAATCAAATAACTCAATCAACTAAGTGAATTTGAACTTATGCTATTCCATCCATTACCTACACTAAACTGTCGATTTTGCACACGCAAGTATACGTATCGAACAAGTAATATAGTGATGAATTAGAGTATCGTTCCCACGGAGATTTGTACTAAAATTAATGACAAATTAATCCTATTTAAGCAACTAAAATTTTTAGAAAATTAAAACGAGCGCTAAGTTAACTAATAGAAATTAAAATTACTTGGAAAAGGCAATAGACTAAAACCTAGGATTATGAGTTTATTAAACATTTCATCCGATATCAGCTTCTTTTATTATTTACATTCATGGGTGATTCTACTAACTTAAAATCCAAAGCTATGTGCAAGTCTTTGTCAAAATGCTTGCTCAATTACCTAACTTAATTGGTCACTATATATCTATAAGAATAATTAAATAAGGATCATTAAGCTAGTGTTCTACTCTGGCTATGTATGGCAATTGGCGTATGTCTACTCAAATTGTAATCAGATCACCTAAGTGATGTGAACATATACTATTCAAACCTTAGCCCAATCTAAAATCTCTCTATCGAGTCTCAATTAGATTCACAAATCAATTAACTATTGGCTAAGCAATCAAAAGCAATAAGAGCATATTTGAATAAGCAAAACTATACCCATTCATTCTTTTCCTTGTTCTTCACTTCTGAATAATGTTCTCATGAGGTATTTATAATGCCTTGTCATTTTTCCTATTGGAGTAAACTTTTGTCTCATTGTTGAACGTTTGGACCACTTCAATCACACTAATTGAACTTTGAGAATCGATCGGTGGACATACGAGACATTGATTTTTTCATAACTTGAGCCTTTCTATTTCCCAAGAATCTATCTTTCCATTCTTGAGCAGTGGATTCTTCTATTCTCACTTAAAGTCTAGAGCTTTCTGTTTGATTATTTCGTTCTTAAGACATTAATTCTTCTTATCCTACTTTGAAGTTAGAAGCTTTCTGATTTTTAGAGAATCGATTTTTGCCTCTCCAAATATCGATTTTTCTTTCACTGATCAAAATTGAAATTTCATTTTTCTCGTTCCATTCTTGTCATATTCTTTATATTTTCTTCTTCTCCAAGTTTCTAATTTTTCTCTTTTGGCAACTTTGAGAATCTATCACTTGATGTTTGAGAAGTTGATTATTGCATTTCTAGTGGTTTTCCATATTGCTTCTGCTTTCTCAAGGATCGACATTTGCTTCGTTTAATATCGATTCTCATTTTTCCAATAGCTTTTGTATCTTCAAGAATCGATGTTTTCGATTTAAAAAGTTGATTCTTCCTATTTCAAAAAAGAGATATTTCTTTCTATCTTGCAAAAACTTGATTACTTCACTTTCAGAAGTCGATTCTAATACTTGGAATTTGAGATTTATAGTGTTCAAGAAGTTTTCTTTTCACAAACAACTTCAAAACTCTTTAAGGATTGTTCTTCAAGTTCAAAATCATTTTCACTTAATTTCAAAGCATATTTAGATCATTGAATTTTGTCATTTCAAAATTAGGCTCAATTTTAAAGTAAAAACATTTTAAGCTAGAGGTCTCGACACTTACCTAAAATGCCTTGATACCTTAATGTTGTGAGGAATTTTTTAATGCATTTTGAGCTTTAAACTTATACCCATACTTAAGCCATTTTTCTTGCAAATGCTTAAGAGGTTTTGTGGTGTTTTAATATACTTAAAACAATTATATTTTGATTATTTGATTTTGTCATTTCAAAATGATCAAAAAATGGGAGATTGTTAGCTTTTCTAGATTTAAAATGATTATAGTTTTGTAATGCCAAAAAAGATTATTGAACTCTCACACTTGTTTTCAAAATGTCTACAAGCTTGTTTGATTTAGTTGTATGAGTGTTAAGTATGCCTAAATAAGTTTTATGATCTCTTTAACATTTATGTTTGAGATGTTGAAGTTGTAGTACCTCGTACTTTGAGCTTGTGGCTAATAATGCTTATCAACTGCCAATTAAGGTTAATTTTTGAGTTAAAAAGGGTAATTCGAAAGTGAACCTGTGAAATCCCGATCTCCATAGACACATAACTAGAAGTAGACGCAATAATGCGGACCAGGGTAATTTCATAATTTCTCTTGGTGAGCTCCTACAAGTGGGTTTTTTTTTATGCTATTAAGGTCTAAATAGGCCTAAGGAATGAATAAATGATGTGTATGATGGTAAATAAATGAAGAAGATAAAAATAATGATAATTTCCACGGTAGGGGCAAAATGGTTATTTTTCATCTCGAGTATAAATTTTTATGTTTTCATGAACCTGAGTATTTCTAGACTATTATGTACCTTGCCCCAATGTCAAAAGAGTAAAAGGTTGCACAAAGGATGGGAGGAAGACAAAGCCACCATGTTAAGGGCATTTTGGTAATTTTAGTGGAAATTTGGATTAACTTGAAGCATAAATATCTAAGCTCCAGCAGTTTCCAGTAGCTTCTTCTTCTTCCTCCCATTTCACATTCCTTTTATCCTCCATGGAAGCTTGCTTTGCAACTTCCATAACTCTCTCTCTCTCTCTCTCTCTCTAGCTCCAATTTTTATGCTTTTGTGCACTTTTTCATAGAACCTTTGTGCTCTTTCACTCTCTCACTTTAAAACCCTTAAAAAGTCTTTGTTCAGCACTTTCTCTCACTAGTTGAAAATTTTAAAGAGAGAGAGAGACTTTCCATGATAGCTTGAGTATTCTTGAGAAAGAATTCAACTACAAATCCACCAAGGTGAGTAATGAATGAGGATTGATTTTAGGTTGCTGATAATGGCTAGTAATTGGAGTTGTGAGTTGTTTTATTATTGAGGGTTGTTTATTGATTTCTAAAGTTACTAGAATAAAAAGAATAGATAGCCATTTAATGGAAATTGGAAGCTAGATAGGAATAACTAGTGGAACTTGATTTAGGAAAGAGCTTTTGGAATTATATTAATGCCAATTTGGGTTGGTTGTGATGTTATGTGTGACAATAAGTTCCAATGAGGCCTCACATGTCCATTTGAAGCAATAATCAAAGTTAGAGTCAATTAAAGATTCAACAAATATCGGTGAGTGAACTTGCATCAAAGTGTTTTTAGGAAATAAATATGTGTTGGGATAAAGCATTTAAATGATTTTACTTGGCTTTTCATTAAATTACGCATGGGAACAAGCCCTTGACAAATTGTCTCTATGCTGTGACATGTGGCCATTATGGATTCATGTACCACTACATGATGTTGGTATATATATATATATATATGTTGTGTAATGATATTGACCCGGCTTTGTGCGAGTAGGAGTGCGCATAAGCCGATGATGACCTAGCTATATGCGAGTAGGAGTGCGTATAAGTCGATGATGACCCAGCCATGTGCTAGTGGGGAGTGCATATAGGCTGATGATGATGGGAGGGTGTGCATGATGATGGATATATATATATATATACATACATAGATATGTGTGTTATAGAAAGTTTATGAAAATAATTGTGATTGTGTTGTGTGTTGGCATTGTTAATTGCTCCCAAAATTGCTTTTCATTTCAACAAGAAAAAGGCTTTTGATGTAACAAGACCCATTTCACTCAAAATGCTCTATTTCTCACTGCAGCTAGATTCATTTTCACTACAGCGAGAAACTCTCGGGTTTTGGGGGCCACATTGGCCTGATTCTCCTGCAACGAGAACAAATCTCACTACAGCGAGAAACTCTCGGGTTCTAATGCAATTCTTTCACTTTGATGAATATGTTGACCACCTTCCCGTCCGAACTAGGAAAAGTGGTAAGCATAAAAGTTGTATCCCTGCCTCTTATCTTTCTAATACTCCAAAAATCAGGTCAATTAGACTTCTGTAGTGGGAGTTATACTAGAAAAACTGAAACACATGCAAACTAACACTGTTTCTCACTGCAGCGAGAAACTTGCTACCATGCTTGCTACCTTGCTTGATTTTGACATATTTTTCACCCATTTAACTTCATGGATTGATCATGGGTTTTTGCAACACTATGAGGTTATTAATCAAAGTTTGAAATGAGGGGTTTTTAGTAAGAAATTAAATCAATTGCATTGTTTTTGAAACAAGTGCATCATGATTTCTAAATTCTTCCTATCGATTGCTTGTTCCCTTCTTATGTTCACTCACTGAGTTTATGCTCACGTTTTTAAACTTCATGTTTTTAGATTCGAAGACAGTTGGGACCTAGATTGAGTGTCTACGTATGCTTGTCCTCTTGGTAGGTACTATTGCATCTCAGTAGCTGTACCTTCACCCACGGCCACTCCACTGACGGTCAAGAGTCTTATGCTTGTGTACATGTATAAGTAATGAAGACCACTAAGATTCATGTTAAAAATCAAATATGTATATTTTATTACTGATGCCACTGTAAGGTGGCAAATGAGTGATACTATGTTAGCATAATACAAATGTGAATATTGGATTGTTATAAAACGTTACTGAGATATTTAAAATTGAGAATTGAAATATGTGGTTTTAGAATTGATGGTTGGGAATGATGATCAGGTTTGCATAAAAAGGCTTGCTTGGGCTTAATGGGCTATGCCCATTGGGCCCATGCGCCTATCATAGCCTGGAATTTGGGCTGTGACAGAAGTGTTTTGAATTACAAGATACGTTCACAAGATGAGGAGTTTACCTTAAGCCATCCAAGGATGATCTATATCGACAACACCAAGTTTGATTCAAAGTTAAGAAGGCTTGTAAAAGCTCAACTAAAAGCTCATGTGACAAAGGCATTGGTATAGGGTCGACTACAACTTCCTCATACTTGACCTTACATGCATAAACAAAGAGCGAATTAAGTGAAGCCTTGGGTTTAGGGTCAAGTACACGTCTGTAAACTTGACCTGAAAGCAGAAAGCAAGAAAAAGTGAAGAAAGCTTGATATATCAACTTTTACTTTAGAAGGTCAACTTCAGATAACCTATACTCAACCTTAGAAAGAAGAAAAGATTCCAAAGAATATCTAAAAGCTTGGAAAGTTAACTACATAATTTCCATACTTGACCTTAAAGTAAGAAAAGAAGAAATGAAGTTAGCCTCGGGGTTGAGGGTTGACTATCACATTAAAAACTTGACCCTAAAAGCACAAATTTGAAGAAGAAAAAGTCATAAGCTATAGAAGATCGACTACCACATCTTCATAATCGACCTTAAATGACCGTTAAACACAGACTTCAAAAGGCAAACAGCTATTTTCTTCATGAAATCAACCCTAACAACTTTAAGACTTCTCCAACTATAAGAAAGATCATTTGGAAGCATTCAAAAAAGGTGGAAAAAGAAAGAAACAAATCAAACACTTGAAAATCAAGCCTTACGAAGAAAAAAAAGGAAAATCAAGCAAAACCAAGCATTCACTCTTGAGCTGAAAAATTCTCTATGCTTTCACTCTAATCCTTGTACACACTCTTTATCCATTCTTCCTTGTTTATACTTACTCAACAAAATCCACCTCTTAGAGGTATTCTTGCTACTCAATTCTAAGAAAGAAAAGGTTGTGCCTTAGCCTTCAAAAAGCATTTTGTGGGTTGTGCTTGCTCTTATAAAAGGACATTGTATGGGTTGTGTTTGAGCCCAAAAAAAGGCATTGTAAAGGTTATGCTTGAGCCTTAAAAAAGTATTTTCTATGGTCGATTTAAACTCCTTAGCTTGCTAAGGGAGAGGATATAGGCACTTAGTGAAGGCCAAACCTCTATAAATTTCTTATGTTTTTTACTTCAACTTTTCACTCCTTAAACTTATTCATTTCATCTTGAGAAGATTTTTTAAAATTGTCTATAAGTTACATACTCCTTGACTTATATTTCAAATCAATTTTAGCATAGTTAAGAAACTCACTTTTCATCATTTCCACTTATGCACCTTACTTTGAAAAGTTAGAGAAACTTGTCTTCAACTTGTATACTATTTAAGTTTCCTATCAAATTTCATTTAGCATGCCTTTAAAGTAATCTTGAAAAACATGTTTCAATCTTGTTCTCATCAAAAGTTTAATTTTAAAGAAAATAATTGTTACAAATCAAATTCACCCCCCTTCTTGGATATTTTTCTCATATTTATAGAGCTAGCATTACTAAAAGCTTGATATATGATGAATAATGGTTATATTTAATGATTTTAGGCTTGCTTGGGTCTAACGGGCTATATTCATTCTGTCGATATTTTTAGTTGTTTTAAGAAAAATAAAAAGGGTAGAATTGTATTTCACACTCAAAACTATAAATACCTCACATTTTCTAAAGGTTCTTAACCCTCAATCGTTTTTCTAAGGTATTTCTCTCAACTCAAGCTCTCTTAACCTATTTTTGATGCAAATCTTCATCTTTCATCATTAAAAAGCATGGTTTTGAGTTTAAACTATAAAAATGACATTTTTATGCTTTGGAAACGTTAAAAGTTTATTTTTAGTTTCTGAAAATATGATTTTATTGCCCATATTTTTTGTTTATGATTAAAGCTTACAAGCTTTGTGATTTTCTTAAGCATTTAAGCTCACCTAAGGTAAGCATGAAAGATTTATGAGTTTCTAAACATGGTCTTTAGCTAGAAAATTAGTTTAGCTAAAAGTGAGCAAATTTCGAAAGCGCCTAGGATGGTTGTTTTGAGATTTTTCTTTTAGGAATTTATTGTAATGATTGTTGTGTGATAGGAACGCTTGAAAGCTCCATGAATTTCACTGAAACAAAGTTGTGATTAGAGCTAGGAATCGAATCTCTAACTAGGTGAGTGGATACTCCATTTTCAAATTATTTTGATATGTAAAGCTAGCATGATTTCTATCAAAAGGATTATTTATTTATGTTGAAATGATATCTCTAAAATGGTTTATCAAAGGACTTGAATTTTAAGAGTGAAAATGATTTTCTAAAAAAAATAAATTCTTAGTGATTGTGATATGATTGACACAATAGTTTTCAAAATGTTTACGAATCTATGATGTATGTAAATATTCTACTATGTATTAGTTTTCAATAAGGGGGGACAAGCACTTTATGTTTAAAGTCCACTCTATTACTCTAGCCTTCGAACTAGTGTGGGTATGAGATATTGTATGTTTATTTATAGATGCTATAATGGGCATGTTTGGTATAATGAATGCCATAAGATTATGTATATGATGAAAATTCCATATACCATATGAGATGATTAAGTATGCATAATGTATACTATATGATTGTTTATATGATTTAAATTCCATATACCATATGAGATGATTAAGTATGCATAATGTATACTATACAATTGTTTATATGATGTAAATTCCATATACCATATGAGATGATTAAGTATGCATGATAAATTCCATGAAATTATGTATATGATGTATATTCCATATACTACATAAGATGATTCAGAAAGCATGATGAATGCTATGACATTATGAGTATGATGTATTTTCTATATACCTTACGAGATGAGTAAGCATGTATCTGATGGACTTTCCACATACTTAATGCAATGAGTATGAGAAATTAATGAGTCTAATTGATTCCACTCTCACAGGGTGTAAGTGATGACTCCACTCCTATGATGCATCATAAATGTCCAAGGTACAATGGGCCTATACGTTGTCGGCCCAAGGTTGATGGGGGACAAACAGTCACATTGTATTATTTATGATAATTGGATGAGGCATTTTAATGTTAATGGGATGATTATTATTGTTATGTGCTTATAAAATGTTGTATGTCGAGTTTATTTGAGTATTGTTTATGATTTATACATTATGTTGGCATGGTAATAGGTTAGATGGAATGAATTGAGCATCAGAGGTAGTCCCAAGAGGTAAGAAGACTTAGGAATTGCAAAAATGTTGAATTTTGCCTAGAAACTTTGGTTTTGTGTTCAAAGTATTGATACATATGGAGCATGTATCGAAAAATTCTAAACAGAACACCTAAAGAGGCTTTTTGTGAGAAATGTGTTGATACATTTCACTAATGTGTTGATAGATTCTTGAAAATGCATCGATAGATTCATTGTAGAAAAGGTTATTTGATTGTATTTGATGAGAAGTTTTAAGGTAAAAAGGCTTCTAAAGGTCATGCAAATTTGTTTTCATGAAAATGCTATTTTGAATGCAGTTAAATACCCTGTTTCATGAATTTTATGAATAAATTGTTTACAAATGGCATGAGATTACAAGTGCATGTTTACAAAATACTCTTATCCCCTCGTTTGTCCCCTTCCCTCATCCACTCACGGAGTCTTTGTGACTCATACATTATTTTCCCCATTATTTCTATTGTAGATCAGTGATAACACTTTTGATAGCCACTAGTGTTAAGAAGACATGATCTGTTCCTCTTTTAATAGGTGACTAGCAACCCTTTGCAACCTAGAGGTCAAATCATGTTCCGCTGATGAGTCAATCTTTACTTTATCTTTATGTTTACAGACTATGAACATGTTTATGCTAATGTTGCCAATGTTGGGCATTTTATATTGATAATGTTATGTACGAGATTATGATAGTGGCTCGAAAGCCCTTATGGACACTCGAAGATGATGGTAACGATTAATGTTATTGTGCATTGTGACAATGGCACTTGTCAACATATATAAAATGGTTGAGTTTTCACTATTAAGTTGAGAAGTTCTTGAATTGTGTAATTAGTTTTATGAATGCTTGTTTGATGAGATTATGTTAATGGATGCTATAAGACATTTTTGCATGAAATGATGAATGTGTAATGATGCTTAAGATAAGAAGCTTGCTTGGGCCTAGCAGATTTTGCTCATCTGGTTCCACGCACTGGTCATGATCCATCCAGGAAATGGGATGTGATAAAGTTGGTATCGGAGCTCTAGGTCCATAGAGTCCTAGGTTTTCCTTGGTTGTTAGTGGAATGTTTGGAGTCCTATGTAAGAATCTTGTCTTTATTTTGTATACCTAGGCACGAACTAAGAATGGGAGACTCGCATATAATTCCTTGTCTGTTTAACCCTTTTGTGCTTAAGAGATATGTTTAGAATTGTCATAAGTCTTTCGTGTTGATTCTTATAGTATACGTTGCTCTTGTTTAGGTGAGATATGCTGTCTAGGACATGAGTTAATGATAGAGATGTGGTAGAGCTTGAGACTCCCTCAAATGCTACAGGTAGACCACAAGAACCCATTGCTAGGGGTCGTGGAGGATGCAGTAAAGCCAGATGCTCTTGTCAAGATTATGGTAAGACCATGTATTCTTATAGAAAGAGGTCATGGTAGACGCAGTAAAGCATGAAGCTCCCACAAAGGTTACCGATAGACCACGTACACCTACTACTTAAAATCGTGGCAGATGCGGTAGGGTTGCTAGTTCGAGAAAAACCAATACCCCTACTAGTGCACAAATAGAAGGATAGTGTCTTCAGGTAGTAGTTTAGATTGTGATGAGTTGATGTTCCTTATAGTCAGAACTCATGATTTATGTGTGATAGCTTAAGCGAGAGTGTCACCTAGAACTTAAGCCATGATTAGAGGAAATTTTTAGAGCAAAAAACTTCTAACAATAAAACGACAAGGTCGTATGTTTGAATTTTATGACCCAATAAAAGGGTAGAACTACTAGAAATGCTGAACATAGACAAAAAAAGGTAAAGGTATGTATTTTGCTCAAGAGCTGTCGTTGATGACCCTCGGGTTGAATACAAACTTAGATGATTAAATGAAGAATTATGGACAATTGATAATGGCATTAAAACTTAGACTGACACGAACTAGTAAATGATTTTGGTGTATGAGAGATGCACAACACATTCATATTAACCTAGAGTTGAAAGGTAATGAAAATTATGTTTAATTATTTTAAGGATTGGAGTACACACTCGCTTGAGAAAATATGCTAATAAGAAACTATGGGCAACTGAAAGGCTTGACTAGTCAATAAAGGACTAAGATATGCCTACTTAATTCATGTTGAGATAGATACCTTGTGTTCAAGACATGGTAAAAAGGATTTTAAATCCAAAGGTCTTATGGGTATAGGACCAATCCTTGTTAATAAGATTTCAATGGTATCACTGTGGATAAGTTGATGACTCGTGAAAGTCTAAGTGTGAAATGCTGAGGTTGACGATTGGGGATATTATCAATCTTATTTACTAAATTGTATTAATGGCATAGTGTCGTAATAGAGCTTCATTTCCAATAATGGGTTGGCCTTATGGTGATTAAATGATGAAATTTCTCTATGATAACATTAACTATATGGGGAAGTACTACCCAAGTTAGATTGCAAGGATCATGATTTGTGATGTGATGTAGATCATAGCTATTTATTTTGGGGACACTATGTAAGTCTCCATAGCTTATTATTCATCATGGCATAAAGTATTGTCATGACATTGCAGGTAAAGACTAATGTTGACTATGGAAAGGAATTAGTGATGACCCCACCTTTAAAAGTAGTGACTGTAGTGTGCTATGAGTTTAGAGCTTGTGTAGTCCGTATTGTGAGTAAAGACACCATGGAAAATTTGGCCTTGTTAGACATGCTCGAGTATGATGTCATTCTTGGGATGGATTGGCAATCTCCCAACTACGTTAGTGTGGATTTTCACCACAAGAGAGTTAGGTTTGACTACCCTAGAAAGGCATCCTTCTATATACTTCTAGTCACTTAATGAGACAAGGATGTCGAGGATTTTTAGCTGTGGTGATTGACACCCAAGTAGAGCTAATTAGTTTGGCAGATGTACCTATGGTGAGGGAGTTAATAGATGTATTCCTGGAGCAGTTATTCAAATTACCTTCAGAGTAGGAAACAGAATTTTGCATAGACTTGGTGTAGGACACCAATTTGATTTCTATACCACCATACTAGATGTCACCAGTCGAGCTTAAAGAGCTCGAAGATTAGTTGGAGGATTTATTGGACAAAGGCTCCATTCGCCCTAATGTCTCGTCATGGGGTGCACTGATACTGTTTGTGAAGAAAAAATATGGTTTGATGAGACTTTGTATCGACTATAGGTAGTTGAACAAAGTGACCGTCAAGAACAAGTATCCTTTCCCACGTATCAATGATTTGTTTGATCAATTGCAAGAGGCTAAGGGCTTCTCTAAGATTGATCTACGATCTGGGTATCACTAGTTAAGGATTAAAGTTGTAAACTTACCCAAGACTGCATTCCGCATGAGGTATGGTCATTATGGGTTTTTGGTTATGTCATTTCGATTGACTAATGCCCCTCTAACTTTTATGGATATGATGAACAAGGTATTTAGACCATCTTTGGATAAGTTTGTGGTCGTGTTCATTAATGATATCTTAGTGTCTTCAGGGAGTTAGGAAGAATATGAGCAACATTTAAAGATTGTGTTACAAATGTTGAAGAAGCACTAATTGTATTCCAAGTTCTCCAAGTGTGAGCTTTGGCTTGACGATGTTAGCTTTTTGGGCCACATAGTATTTAAGGATGAGATGATGGTGGATCCAAAGAAGATTGAGGTAGTAGAGAAATGGCCAAAGCTTACTTCAATGATTGAGATACAGAGTTTTCTAGGGTTAGCTGGATAATATAGGAGATTTGTTAAAGATTTCTCTAAAATTACTACTCCTATGACTAAGTTGACACAAAAGGGTGTCAAGTTTACATGGACAAACACATGTGATGAAAGTTTTGGGAAACTCAAGGCTTTACTTACCACAGCTCCAGTGTTGAGTTTGCAATGTTGTTCAAGGGGCTATATAGTTTATTATGACGCATCACGAGTAGGGTTGGGATGTGTGCTGATGCAACATGGAAAGGTGATAACATACACATTGAGACATCTCAAAAAGCATGAACAAAATTACCCCACACATGATTTGGAGATTGTTACCATAATATTTGCCTTAAATATATGGAGGCATTACTTGTATGGTGAGACTTGTGAGATTTACACGAATCAAAAAAGCCTCAAATACATTTTTGAGCAGAAAGATCTCAATCTTAGGCAACGTAAAAGGATGGAGTTGCTTAAGAACTATGACAGTATGATATTGTATCACCCTGGCAAAGCCAATGTAGTGGCAAATGCATTGAGTAGAAAATATATGGGAATTTTAGCCCACATCTCAGTGGAAAGGAGATCACTAATACAATGTATGCATGAGTTGGGCGAAATGGGCCTTCGATTTAAGGTTAATGATACTGATGCATTGTTAGCCCATTTTAAAATGAGACCAATGTTGATGGATTGGATCAAGGAGGCCCAAGGTAAGGATGATTTTGTGGCAAAGGCATTAAAGGATCCTTCAAGGAGGAAAAGGAAAATGTTTATTATGGGCACCGATGGATTACTTCGATATGAATCTAGAGTGTATGTGCCAGATATTGATGATTTGAGACAAGAGATCTTAAAGGAAACCCATATGGAAGCATATGTAGTTCATCCAAGCACCACCAAGATGTACCATGACTTAAGGGAAATGTAATAGCAGAAAGGCCTTAAAAGAAATGTGGTTGAGCTTGTGGGCAAGTGCCTAATGTGCCAATAGTTTAAGGCAAAGCATCAGAGACCTGCCTGATTATTACAGCCTTTACTTGTTCTTGAATGGAAGTGGGAGCATATCGCTATGGATTTTTTGACTGGTCTACCCTGAACGAGTAAAGAGTACAACTCTATTTTGGTGATTGTGGACAGGCTAACTAAGTATGCTCATTTTGTCACGATCCGGAATTCCCATCGAGCCCGTGACAATCGCCGTGATGTCTCGATTGACATTCATTACTCGGAATACCAACCGAAACCTCGCAAGGCTTTCGTATCAGTTTTACTTCTCCCCTGTGAGCAACAGCTATTAAATACCATGTTTTAAAGAAATATAGACCAATTTCAAATCAAAAACAATCAAAAAGTAATTTCTACTACACAGGGGTATTTTGATCATTTTACTCAAAATTTTTGAATCTCAGTAAAAATATGATATACAAGTAATAAGCATCTATTTCATGTCTAAAAATAAGTTTCGTTGTCTAATTCATCAATTTAAAGTGAAATTATAGC